>NW_027105031.1:1720764-1729783 GCF_000696795.3 Halyomorpha halys
CTTGATCGGAAGGAAAAAAAAAAAAAAATTATAAAATAAAATAAAATAAATAAATAACACAATCAAATAAAAAAAATAAATAAAATTTAACGAATATTAGCAAAATTAAATAAAATATAAATGCTGTTGATGACCAATGAAGTTTGGCGCCACTAAACAAACAAACCTCCCAATATTATATACATTTTCAAATAGGTTTTTGCTGGAACATCTGGGTGAGTACCATTAAGACCTTGGGAAACAGTGAAACAATTGACACCTGTCATTATAAAGGGGCCCTTTCAGTGATATAATGGATGCAAGATATTTCAGGGTTAAAATCCATTAGATAAGTTATGGTGTATTTCCACCACTTGTGAGACTTTGTTCATGAATTAACCTTCATGACCCCCAAAATTGGGTACCCTTAAGTAGGTAAAAATCAGGTGGTTGAGCGTGATTCTGACCACCTCACCTCACCTAATCACCTCCTTACACAACTGTTGGTTTAGTAACAGTTCTTCCTTACAAAGCACTGAACCCCTGACCCTTCATTGGTTGTACCGGTACAGATTTTAATTTAATTTTTTTTTAAATAAATATATTTGAATAATTGTCTTTAGTAATTAATCCCAGACACTCAACAGGAGAAAGAGAAAAAAAAAACAGACAAAAGAAAACAATGTCTTAAAAATAAATCCAAGCTGTGAAGACAATGAAATGTAAAATTCCAATTGAGAGGAACATGAAATAATTGTACATTTGAAAATTTCTAAATGATTTTTCTTATGTTTCTTTGATAATAAGTAGATTTTTTTTAAATGTGTAAATTAAACAATTTTATTGCACATATTTGGCATCTTTAATTACATGAAAATCTCAACCCTATTTATAAAAACTTATCATATTAATATGATAAGTTTTTATTATCATATTAATTTCTCAAATTATTATGAAACCTATCACTTTTTTCTAATATCAGTGTATTTTCTTTTGTCCACTCTTTACTTTTTCAGGAACTGAACCTAATTCTTTCTAATAAAATTATACTCTACATTTAAAAATCATAGATATAGTTCTAAACACCTAATGCTCATTCTATATTAATAATTTGGTGAATGAAATAGGAATTATTATTGATGTTCAACTAATGAAACTGAAAGTTTCATAGTATGATATATATAGGGTACATTATGCCTTCTTTTGACAGAAGAATTGCATTTAATTACAAGAAAATACCCATTTAAAATAAAAACGACTATCAAATTGAGGCAGAATTTTATGGAAAATGAGTGCTTTGTATTTTCTACCAATAACGATTTTGTAACTGATTTTCCAGTTTATGTAACACATAATGAGAGAAGAAAATAGAGTTTACATTCTATAATTAAAGAATTATAAACAAATCATGCATATATTCTGCCACTACCAAAATGACTCTATAACATTGTCATGTCTGCTATGTTGCTGAGATCTGTTCAATGCCTATTTATTTTGTTTTAAGATGTCGAGGGCTGCAAACAGTGTAAGAAATATATCTGTGACCTAGTATGGAACATTTAATATTTCTGTTTGATTATATTAAGTATATAAGATATTTGTAAGCAGTAACTAGTATATCATCTTTACATAGTAAGGGTTGTCGATGATCTGCCAGCATTAAGGAGTATACCCTGGCTTTGTTCAGCCAGACAGGTCTGTGTAGTACTAGAAGAAAAAATGATTGGCACAGAATCAAAGACAATGATTAGTAGATAAAGAAGTAAGCATATAGACCAAATACTTAAATAACATGGATATGTATGTACATCTTTAATATAACAGGATGAGATTATTAAAGGAAATTAAAGGTTTAAGGTATCAGTAAATCACTAATGAAATTAATTAAAATATTTCGTGATTTTTAAAATAATTGTTTAGTTAATGTCAATAAATTTCATTTTGAAACTGCAATAATTTTTATCAGACAGAACTTCTATAATGAATGAATTAAGGAACTGATTTTATTATTTACTTACTTAGATAAGTAATTATTTACTTACTTGTACTTCATGTTTTATGACCACTAAATTAATTTGATGACAAAACAGTTATGTCATAAGAATTAAAGATAAACAAATTCTTATTTGTTAGTCTAAATGTTCATCAACCGATCAGTCACTTGATGGAGCTACCTCTTCCACTTCGTCCTCCTCTTCTTCAAAGTTGAACCTACGATGGCCATCAAAGCGGAATCCATAGGCTGGAGCATTTGCGGCATCAACAAGTGCTGGATGGCGGTGTTGGTAGAAAGTACCATGACCATGAGGTGGCCTGGAATCCCCATTTGGTAGGCCATATGCTCCCCTCGGATAAAAAGGCTCGAACTTGGACCCTCCTTCACGTGGTAGAACTGTGTCCAGTAACTTATCTTCTGGATCATATCCATGGAGTGGCACTGTCAACACTACAACCACCAAAGCCACCTATAACATTTTATTATATTCAATTGATTTGTTTTTGTTTTAAGCAAAAGATCTCTAAAATCACATTAGTTCAGATTAAAAAAAAATGTGAAAATTATTTTTTTGTACCATTGTTTCTATGGTACTTTACTAAATGATGAAAATATTTTTTCTTTTTTATGAGCTTGGGTCTCCAAGTAGAGCAAAATATGTGTAAAAATTTCACATATATTTATTTTAAAAAAACAGCCCCCTTCTTATAAGCAACAGGCAGCTATACAACAGTTTAAGATATTTAATATTACTATCTAGAAGTTGATAAAACTCACAATACTTCATATTTTTAATTTTCAATGAATTGAAAAATATTTCAAACTCAAACTGTCTACCAATGGTTAAGACTCAACTGTCTTATCAATGTTTTCTTGCCCCACAGACTATTACATTGAATATGAAAATGTTAATAGAAGAATGGACATATCAATAGTGATTATACAAAAGAAACAAAAAATAGTAACATATAAACTAGCCAGTTTGTAAAAAGTAACTACAAAAGATGAAATGTATATATATATTTTTAAATTAGAATTAGAGGACAATAGATTTGAAAGGAATAAAGAAAATTTAATGATGAGGGAGTCCACAATGTAGCAAAACAAAGAAAAGTTTAAAATATCTTTTTTAAATAAAGCTGAACATAAAAAAAGGGCAGCATGTTATTAAAATTTGTAGTACTTTTCAATAATTTAAATATTATTATACAATAAAAATAAAACAAATTATTACACAGTGACTTATTATTTGATGCCACAAATATCTAACTTAAATATGTAATTTTTAGAGTGCTACCAATGGGTAGTTTCTCAACACTCCAATTTAACTTATATCAGATTTACTAAATGTATTATAATGTACAGTTGTAAATATCAATAAATAAATATTTAAAAAAATAATATGTAATTTCAGTATTGTACGACTTTCCGTTTTTGAGTTAGGCTGTTCACTCCCAAACTATTGGGGAGACTTTGTTATTTAGACTGGGAAACCTTAAATCGTGCATTTCCGTCGAAAACTGGAATTAGAAATTTTGCACCATCACAATACTTTCCTACCTTGCTAGGTACACCCCATACAGAAAGTGAAAGTAAAATTAGTTTAATCGAGTAACGTTCAAAAATATCTAAAACTGGAGATAGGTGTGATTTAAAGTGGACACACTAAATATTTTATTTAAATATAAGAAGATGGTAAGGGTTGCAGTCAAAAAAAGAACAAATAGTTTATAACTATTTTAATGTCCGACGTTTCGCCCCACTTTGCAGGGCTTCCTCAGGGCTAAACAGATACAAAAAAACTGAGAATATTACAACAATAAGATACAATAAGGTAATTTAAGCTAGGATAAACATTCTAACTAAAATTCAAGACGTTTATTTTATATTGATACTATTTTATGTCTTCCTTCCTTTTATTTATATGTAATTTCTTATCACTTCATTTTTACATTTCCCCCTACTCTTTATTAATAAATGTTTTAAAGGTAAGATAAGCCCCGACCTAATCTGGGATTATGAGGGCGTTCTTTTTCTGGAGGTAAGGGAAGAATTTTCTTCTATTATTTTTGGTGTTATGATATTGAAAGATTGTGACGTGTGGTACTAGAACCGATACTCGCTATAAGTGGATGTTTTAAAATTAAAAGAATTAAGGCTATTACGGAAATTGGGAGAGACGGTTTTAGCTGAAATGAATATGTGTATGATATTGTAGTAGTTTTTACCAAAAACTACTCATACACAAGCATGAGAATAAAATTTAGGTTGTATCACATTCTAAAAAAAAAAATGTTTACAGCACTAATATTTTTATGGCATTATCAAATTGAATTGTAATAAAGAGATAAAATGTTTTTATACAAAAATAAAGAAGTACATATGTACATTCTCGTACATTACATGGTGTAATAATTACAGTGGATTCTCAGCCAATACATTTAATTTTTTTACTTGTACCAATTTATGAAAGGAGAACAAAAGACAAAAAAAAACGTGTAAGGCGATCGCGAAAATATCAGAACTTAATCCATGACCTCTTAAACGAAATGAAACGGAACTGAAGTGAATGTCAACATCAAAAAGGCCTTTAGGTGACCTGACAGTACCCTGGTCACCTGACAATGCCTCCCTTTGTTTTTATATTTTTGAGGAAATTACAGAAAACTATTTAATAACTGGAATGCCTTGGTTTTTTTTTAAATTTTACGTTTCTAAGAAAATAAAAGCTAATGATTCTTGCTATCAAAAAGCTAGTAGGGTGGTCAAAGATAAAGTAAACAATAAATATATATAGTACGTATGTATGTGTGTTTATGTATACATTATATATGTGTGTTTATGTATCGATTAATTAGTTTGGAGGATTTTGAGGCACATTTAATAATTAAACATTTAGTTTGACAACTTTTCGAGATTTTATTGGTCTAGTCATGACCTACAGCGAAAAGCAGTTTTAATGAGAAATGAATTTTCTAAATAATTAATCACTGTAATGTACTCAATAAAAATTAAAATTAACAAATTCAAACTTCACTTACAATTGTTGCTTAGTATTTTACTTATTAATTACAATAAAAATGTTAATCTTAATTCTGTTTGCATTCTGTACATTTTAGAGTTTAATAATTAGTAGAAGAAATTCTTCATTTTTTAAACGTTTTTTCACAGTAGGGTATGAGAATGAAAACAATAAAATCTCAAAATATCAAGTAAGTTATTATTAGTGATGGTTATAATTTCGTAAAAGCTATAGTTCACAGTTTACTTAAGTGATTTATTGGTCTCAAAGTCATGACCTACAGCGAAAAGCAGTTTTAATGAGAAATGAATTTTCTAAATAATTAATCACTGTAATGTACTCAATAAAAATTAAAATTAACAAATTCAAACTTCACTTACAATTGTTGCTTAGTATTTTACTTATTAATTACAATAAAAATGTTAATCTTAATTCTGTTTGCATTCTGTACATTTTAGAGTTTAATAATTAGTAGAAGAAATTCTTCATTTTTTAAACGTTTTTTCACAGTAGGGTATGAGAATGAAAACAATAAAATCTCAAAATATCAAGTAAGTTATTATTAGTGATGGTTATAATTTCGTAAAAGCTATAGTTTACAGTTTACTTAAGTGATTGTTGTTGTAGTGGTCACATATGGTTAAATAGTTCACAGTACAACCAAATCCTGATAGTACAATAATAGTGCCAGGACAACAAATAAAGATAAATTGGAAAAAATATACTGTTACTTCTTAATAGTCATAATTTATTTAAATAATGATGAATTTTAATCTATTTAGATATAAATCTAAACTTTTGCAAAAGAATAACATACTTGCACCAATTTGAAAATACTTTATTAATTTTACAATTAACGATTAGTCCGATTAGACGCTACGTTCTTATCAACGCCTTAATATATTTCTCAGCCGCCTCCTGTCAATTCGATGCTCTTCATTTTCATAATCCAGTCTGAAAGCTTTGCCTCCACATTTTAATCAAAACCGCAAAGCTGTACAACAAATTGAATTTACTGCGAACTGCTATTACAGCTAAAGTAGCCATAACTTAGTGAAAAACGTAAAATTGATTTCATTATTAATCAATCAAACACACAATTTTTCCCATTCTTTCATCACCATTCTCTAATATCAGCAAAAAATAGTGAAAACACATTTAATATAGAAGGGGTGTCAAGAAAGAAATATGATACTTTGTTTACGTACCTGCTTTAAAAAAAAAATTGACTAATTAATTATGATGGTTAATTTATTTATTGATGGTTTAATGGTTAATTAAATTGTCATAAAAATACAATTATACGATTTGTTTGTTTAAAAATGTATTAAACACTCTGTGTATTAAAAGCAGATTAAAAAGAAACAAAATAGAAATTTTTCATAAAATTAAGTGACAGATTTTAAGGATATATTTATTTCTAGGAATAAATGAGAACAGAAATAAATCAAGAATTTTTTATCACTTATGCATTTTGGCTGTGGAATTACAAAATAAGTAAACAATCAAAATTATATCTTTGTGTACCATTAAAACAAAATCATTGGAAATACATTTAATTATAAATAAACACTAAATTCTAATATTACAAAAAATATTTACTACAAACATGAATGAAAGTGTGACTTTTGTGAAAAATCCTTTTACAACTTTCTGTTTAAAAAAACGTCGTAATTTTTTTTTTTTAATGTATTAATAATGGCGAAAAATGTACTTAGTAAGCTTGTATTAGCAATACATCGTTGTTATTATTATTAGAAGATGGCAAATGATATACTTACTGCAGTAAGAAACATGGTTATCGATGGCACATGACTGCCCTGCTGGAAAACACTTTCACATTACACAAGCAGGCAAGGCCGAAGGAATGGGAGGGGGCGAAGGTGGGCCTTTGTCTCCGTTGCGAATGACAGTTTGGCCAATAAACATTAATTACAAAATTGACTGCTAACAAACTAAACCACAAGGTTATTTATTATTTAAAAAAATTTATTAGTTTCCTTATGTGATCTGGAATCATGAAAAATTTTAATTACTAGAAACTCTCAACGTAAATTATTTCAAAATCATTCATTACTGTTAGCTGTTACAGTATCAAGACATGATAATATGGTTAATCTATTTCGGAATATGTCCATTTAAAAAAGAAAATCGCAACTGAATATTCCATTAAAGAAGCTCTCATGTATGCCTGCAATGCTGAAAATCAACAAATCATTATTGTAACGAATTCATTGCGTGCCCTAAAAGTAATTAATAAGTTAGAAAGTAAGCAGCCTGTAATAAAGGAAATTCAAAATTTAATACAATTTTTTCAGAATATAAAATCGATAGTTTTCATATGGGTCCCCTCGCATTGTGGTATAACTGGCAATGAGAGAGCTGATGCAGTTGCCAACACAGCTCGTCATCAAGATACACCATAAGTAATTATTGTAGAGATGATCCCAAGAGAAGACTGGACAAATCAGTTTCGTACTCTTACTCAAGAAAGTTGGAACCAAAATTAGAAAACAAGCGGTGCTAAGCTATTGGAAGTTGAAAAAGATTGCACTCGATGGAAAACCTGCAGTCGAAAGTCAAGGTGAGAAGAGGTCATCCTTAGCCGTCACTGTGAATTTTCACAGGGCTACTTGTTAACTGGTCTAGAAGCACTAACATGCATGGACTGCCAACTCATAAGGACGGTGAAACACGTGCTGTTGGAATGCCCCTCTTCGCCACTTTTCGATGATACTAAATACTAGAACAGAATATAGTGATTGTTATTTGATCCACCAATGGCCCTAAGAAGTAGAAGGTGGAAGATTTACAGACATAGGCTTAACTAGGAAAAACGAAGTTGATGAGGAAGTTAAGATGATGTTAAAATGAATTAACCTGTTAATTCAAAAATGAAAAATGAATTCATATTAACAACAATGTAAATATTAAATTTTTGAAGCAAAATATTGAAACATCATTTTGATATTTTTAGTAAAATGTGTTGCGGGGGGCGCCTACCGATCTTAGATAATAACAGGTGTCTCAAACCTAGCTGTTGCAACGATAACCTTTCGACAGGTAGCGTTGAGGTTGTCCCTGTAAAATAGCAGTATGAGTACCACGTGCTAATGATTAGGTTACCTCAGTGTACCAGTCTTTACAAAAAAGTATAATCATATTATACAGCACCAACATCAATGAGAAACCGACGTGGGAAGCTGCATGAAGTAGACTAGCCGCTTAGTGGGAAAAGCATGCAAACAAAGTAATTTATTCCTGGCCAGGTTTATTAAAAACATTACTAGTAAAGCATGGACAGTGAAGGTAGTGTTTCATTTGATTTTTGTAAATAGTACATGATTTTATTTTCTTGTATTTGCAATAAATAGGTGTTTTTGTTTAAAGTGTGTTTGTTGATTTCCCTTGGAGCTCACCTAAGTAAAATACAGTAACAATAAAAAACGAGGTAACAACAAATGTTTTATATTTCTTTAGCAAAATTACGATATTTCGATAAAATAATATTGGAATATTTTTGCTACTCTTGGGTATTTCATTTTTAAATTTTACCTAAAATATTCTAGACTTTTTAGACGAAGCATGAATATTTCGATAAAATAATATCGGAACATGGTTGCTATTCTTGGGTTTTGATATTGTAGCGAGAGGGAGCAAGCGGTGCGACCACAACTCACCAGAGCGCTGCACCTCGAGCCTCACCGAAGCTCTCAAATTTACATATTACTTTATCTTGTAAAAAACACATTGTCACCCCTTTATATTAATAATGTCTGTACCAAACACTTAACAATGTCAATAGAATGATTAATAAACAAAACCAAAACAATGCACGAACCTATCTCAAGCACATGTACCGACCGCTTCTCGGTCACAGCCGCATGGACTAGGCCTATAAATAAGGGACTCTAAATCCCCATTGAGATCCTGTTTCCACTCCTCAAGCCGAAGAAGACAGGATTTGATGCCGACCATTACAGGCCTATAAGTCTCCTACCACATCTCGCTAAGGTATACGA
>NW_027105031.1:1732343-1733170 GCF_000696795.3 Halyomorpha halys
ACCGCTCGAGAGATCCGGCTGTGAAGAAGACCCTCAACGCGATTACCACCCAGATCAAAAATCTCCTACGTCAGTGGAAGACTGCGAAATGGCATGATCGCCTGAGGTCCACGCATGGTGACTACCGGAAGTTCTGGAAGCTCACCAAGGCAGCAACCAAGAAGACTTCAGCCGTTCGCCTGCGTGACAGAAACCCTCTCATGAGCCCCGCAGAGCAGGCCGAGTCGTTGTCCGAGCATTATCATCAGGATATTGAAGCGAGGACTGGGGCATCGCTCTCAATCCTAACCAAGGCCCATGAGAACAACTATATGTTTGTCTCACCTAGAAGACTGAAGGCCATCTTGAGACGATGCCATGGAAACCGGGCCCGTGGTCAAGATGGTATACAGACAGTCCTGTTGAAAAAACTACCGAGGAAGGGAATCGCACAGCTCACCAACCTGTACAATTCGTGCTTGAGGTTGAGGTACTTTCCAGACAAATGGAAACATGTCATCTTGTTTCCACTGCTCAAGCCGAAGAGGACAGGATTTGACGCCGACCATTACAGGCCTATAACTCTCCTACCACATCTCGCTAAGGTTTACGAAAAGATCATCCTGAATTATCTTCGGGAATTCTGTGATGAATACTCCGTTATCCCTTACGAGCAGACCGGCTTTCAGGCACACATGAGCACGGAACACTATCTGATGAAGCTTCAGCATGAAGTGAACTACAGCTTCAATAGGAACCATGCTACAGCTATGATATCCATCGATTGTACAAAGGCATTCGATTCAGTGTCTCACGGCATTTTATGTCGTAAGCTCATAGACCTCGAA
>NW_027105031.1:1735720-1736065 GCF_000696795.3 Halyomorpha halys
TTGGTGTAAACTACAGAAAGGCTACAGTTGCCGCCTATGCCGACGACATCGCCATCTACAGCAGCAGTATGAACCCAAAACATGCACTGGAGCGCGCCGGAGCAGTCTGTAAGGGAATTGTCCTACGACTGGGCAGTCTCAATATTTCTATGAACCCAGCTATGACAGACTGCGTCGTGTTCGCTCACCAACAGCACGAAAGATCGACTCTCCCGAAATCACTCAAGCTGGCCAGTACGATTATCTCCCCTTCAAACTCGATAGTCTACGTAGGAGTGAAGCTGGACCGTCATCTTGAATTCTCCACCCACATCTACCAGGAAACTAAAACTGTAATAAGGCGGT
>NW_027105031.1:1738423-1740096 GCF_000696795.3 Halyomorpha halys
TTTTAGTTTTAGTGTTTTTAGATTTAGTGAAAAGTCAAAAAATTGAAGTGCGCCCCAGCACCTCAAATATTTTCAAATTTAACAGTGGAATTTCAAAAATTTTGTATTATATCGAGCCATCCCTTAGCGCAGCTCCAGTAAAAGGGCAAAAATCAACAAATTGTATATTTATTCTGTATTGCACATATTTTTATATTTTGTAATTATTTTATGAATAAAGGGGATGTGAAACAAAAAAAACCCATTGAGATGGAAACTCACTAAGGCGGCAACCAAGAAGACCTCGGCTGTTCGACTTCATGACAGGGACCACCTCATGACCCCCACTGAGCAAGCCGAGTCACTGGCTGAGCACTACCAGCGGTATATTGAGGCGCGCACTGGGAGATTGCTCTCAATTCCAACCATGGCCCGTGAGAACAACTATATGCTTGTCTCACCTAGATGACTGAAGGCCATCTTGAGACGATGTCATGACAACCGGGCCCCTGGTCACGATGGAATACAGACCGTCCTGCTAAAACAATTACCACGGAAGGGAATCGCTCAGCTCACCAACCTGTACAGTTCGTGCTTGAGGCTGAGATACTTCCCCGAGATATGGAAACATGCCATCCTGTTTCCACTCCTCAAGCCGAAGAATTGTCCACAATTATCCCTTGCTTCCGTAAACTTCCTATTTCTTCCCTAATGTGTTTTCGAAGTGCCTAGGGGTATTGCCTCTCCTTTACGTAGGTCACCCTATCCTGCTTCAATGTGATTTCGTGCACCGTTCTTCCTGTAGCTCCTAGTACTTCCCCTTCTTTGAAAAAAATATCATCATATTTGTTCAATATTGCCTCTTTCCAATTCTTCCTCTGGTTAATTACGCCAACTCTCGCTTTACCGTCATCTACGAGTTTCTGACAGTTGTACCTCTTCTCTCCAATTCTAACATCCCACTGGTTCCTACTATTTTTTATCTTTACTCACACTTTTTCCAAAAGACGGCAACTAATGATTATCTGATATTTTCCCCTTCAATGCTGCAGGGCCCACCCAGAGTGATCAACTGACAATTACATACTTTGACCTTTAGTTCCCTCTCTCCATCACTCAATCTGTCAAGTGTCTCTCGGCAGACGATTGTGTTTGAGCTCCCAGTGTCTACCAGACAGCTTATTCCTCTCTTCCCTCGTATAATAGGCAAACCCCTGTGCTCTCCTCTCACATGATGATTCTCCAACGTGCGGTCGCCCCTCTGTGCACATTCCTCAAAACTCTCCTCGTCTTCTAGCAGTTTCTCCGGTTCTTCTCCAAGTCCTCCTCTTTTCTTGCTGATCGTTCTCTCGCCTAGAGTCTCCTGCTTCATTTTCTGTTTCCGAGGTCTCAGACGATTCCGTGGCTTCACTCGCGGATCCATTCATCCTTCGCGAGATTTTCCTCCTTCGTAATCTTTGCGCGTTTATCTCTAGGAGTTCTGCGGCATACTGCCTACTAGACTGTCTCGTTTTTTTCGTTTCTCTGATCATCATGAATATATCCTCCTCGGGGTCCACCGTCCTCCTCCTCTTTAGTCATTCTTTGATGACCCTCCAGGGCGTCTCTTCATCTGCCTAAATCTGATTCATGATACTCGGCAGACTACCTCTGCTTTCAGTGCTTTTGCTTCTTCTCTATCCAGTAGATCCTCC
>NW_027105031.1:1745006-1750353 GCF_000696795.3 Halyomorpha halys
ATATGATATAATATAACTTATATATATAAAATTACGGTAGGACAAGACCTTAATCCCAACTCTCATGTAAATAAACAGCGATGATGTATATAAGGAGAATTACGAAACAAAGCTTCCTTTTTTTTTTTAAGTTCTCGAGTGCTCGTAAGTGGTGCCGAAACCCGGGACTTCTGCGTACGTAAAAAGTTTTTTTTTTAGCCACACATTTTGTTTTTATTTATTTCTTTAATAGGTCAAGGTATGAGGCCGATAGTAAGAGCCGCAGCGTTTATCGTCGACAGTCAAGGTAACGTAATTCCGGTAGCGGCAACGGAACAGCCAGTGATTCAGCCTGAACCCATACCTTAGCCAATGGTTGAAACCCAGCCAGTCCAAGAGGGACTATCACCTCTACCATCACTCACGACGTCGGAAGCGCACGCGAATGACCTCGAGTGGATCATGATCCGAACAGCGACGAACCAGGATCTTAGAAAGGCCAAATTCGGATCTGGAGAGATTCACCGGAGAACCTGGCGATTTAAGTCACTACATAAAAAGGGGTGATCGGCTAACAGAGAGATGAGAGACTGCTAGATAGCTGTAGTGTGCAGAGTAAAACGGGGTATCCTCAGCCCGATACATGCGGACGAAGAAACGCCCTGGAACACAGTCAAGGAACGGTTAAAGAAGTTATATGGAGGAGGACGATGGGCTCGGAGGAAGACATCTTTCAGATGTTTAGGGAGAGGAGAAGACAAGTTCAAGCTAAGGGGCGCTACGCTAGTTAACTGTTGTCCCAGTACAACCGGATATCAGACAAATTGACTGAGATGCAAATGGATCAGGCCCGAATTAATTTTCTATCGGGTATTTTGAAGGTTCAGTTGGGTTAAGAAATCAGGAAGAAGTAGGTCAAGTATGCATGTGTATGATGTTTGTCTGTAAGTGTATGGATCAGGGTATATTATTGTGTATTTTGTTTTGGTCAGGTAGTTTCCTAGTGCATTGCCTTTAGCGCAGTTCCATGAGTGGTGTTTGGCGTTTAGGTCACCTAGTATGATGTGCTGTCTGTCGTTCTCGATGTCGCAGAGAAAGGTCTTCAATGTGTTCGGTTTGGCACTGGGGCTGCGGTAGACGCAAGTGATTTTGTGGGAGTGTTCTAGTCTTACTTGTATTGAAATGGCTGTGTGTTTGTTGTCGTGAAGTGTGGAACCGTTGATGAGTCTGGATGGGACGTGTCAGCGTGCACTGCGTGATATCGTGATTATCCGTGCACCGCGGACATATCATCGCTCTATTGCAGTACTTCATCGTGTGTCCATACTGGAGGCATTTCCGACACTGGACTGGGCATCCGTCTTCCTTGAAGTTGGATACCCGAAATCGGCAATGGTTAATTGCTCCCAGCTTCCTGATATCAGAGATTTTTACGTAGTGCTCAGTCACTAATTGCAGGAGATCTATGTCAGTTTTCTTCCATCGGGCTGAGTCCTGGTGAGGCGGCGTAATAACTTGAATCCAGGAAGATTCTCCCGTAGATCTTCGGCCATGTCTTGTAGGTCCGTGTCGACGTTGAAGCTATACAGCTCCCATTTCTTCGTTCTTTTGGTTCCTCTGGGTGCAAATGTGTGAAATTGTACTGAGTTGGTCCCTCTCAGTACTTCACTGGGCTTTTTGTCTTCCGCTGTGGTGAGGCAGAGCCGGGTCTCCCTGCTGGAGTTGTTAGTCTCTAACTGACTGATACAGACGACGGCCAGTATGTCTTTCAGGATTGTTGACCTATCGCTGGGGAGATGATGATGGGAGGCGGGCGCCTCGCCTGGGGCTGCTGCTGAGGAGTCTGTTTTTTGAACCGCCTGAAGGCATCAAAGCTATTCTGGCAGTTTGTGGGACATGGTTCAGGTTTTTTCCGAGCCCTCTAAAACATAAAGGAAACAGTGAATTATTGAGTCAGTAAAGCACTCAATAATTCACTGTTTCCTTTTCCTCCTGTTGAAAAAAGGAATAAATCGTGTTGTGTCTTACCTTTTACTACTACCTTTGGTATTTTAAGGTTACCTGTTATGTTTAATATCATATAAGAGCTCTCCATTCAAAGGAGCTATTTTAAGTCCGGAGGTGAAAACAAGTCCACTGAAGGCAGATTATTTCACTTATTTTTAGATTCTCTAATGAATGAATTGACTATGAATGGTAGCATGGAATAACCATAAAGAGGTAATAAAGGACTGTCTAGACTAAAAGGATACCACTATTGAAGTAGATATTAATGCAGTCTTCATTATTACTGGTATCAAAATTACATTCGTCTATTAGTGAATATTTGACCTAAACTATGTAAAGAAAAAATCACAGAGTAGACAGCAAAGAAACCAAATAGACTTCAGCGACCCTGGTAGAGAGGTTACAAACTACAAATTCCTTTTAAAGGAACCGATAAGTACAAGGAAAGACATGACCGCCTTCAGCGGACTATGTTTTCTGCCTATCTTATAATGCCGTAAGGCAAAACAAGAAAATTGTAAATACATGTATTATATATCATTTTTTATAATCCATATTATATATATATTTATCAATAAAGAGGTTTTAAAAAAAAAAAAAAAAAAAAAAAAAGGAAAGACATGGTCACCATACCGTTTCTATAAGAAAAACCAATACGTCAAACTGTTTTTTTCTTTTCCAGTCGTTTCTTACTAAGGAATGTGTATGATACAAATTAGATCAGAATTAATGGGACAACAATTTTCACCAAAGGGGCCTCTTCTCGGAATTGATAATCTAGTACTCAGTAACACTATTCAGGCATTGAATCCGTTAAGACAGGCGTTGTAAGAGGCGTCGCATTACTACCACTTATGAGCAAGGCTATTTAAACCCAAAAATTACTACCCGGGTCGATCCTCGACCCCAACCACAAACGAAAATCGACAGTTCATACGACACTCTCAGAGACAAATATTACAGATAACACACACCCACTACAAGAAGGACAGCTAACACACACACAACTACAAAACAAGTTAGGCAACCACCTATAATAATTAATCCACCGGTATCGGCGGTACAATTACGTGATGCCTTCAAATTGGCTAACATCCTAAACTTCAGTATCCGTTCCTCAAAAGAGGAAAACAAAATTTTCACCAATACAAAACAAGACTACGACAAAGTCCTTCACTATCTAGAGGCCATAGAAGGCGTATATTATTATACGTACGCTTCACGGGGTACCAAACCTCTTAAAAAATTCATTTACAAAGGGTTTGACATTAATCACCCTTTAGATTCTATCACCGATGCATTCTCGGAACGCCTTCCTGGTTTCCGTCAGTTGCATAGAATGCAAAAGACAAATGCCGCCGGGCAAAACACAAATTTGTCGCATATTATCGTCACAACTGTACACCCAACCACATTAGAAGACATTAAAAAAGTAGGTCCCATAGACCACATGATATACTTATTTGAAAAAATGAGAAACATTGGTGACCCCAAGCAATGTTATAATTGCCAGGAGTTTGGCCACACCCAATATTATTGCGATAGAATGACAATTTGCGTCCGCTGCGGGGAAAACCACCCCATAAACGAATGCCTGAGAAACACCCCACTAAAATGCATTCACTGTAACGAGGAACACGTATCCTCATTTACAAAATGTACAAAAAGGTCTGACTAGATCAAAATCTTGCAAGCCAAGAGGGAAACCATTAGGCCCTCCACCATAAACACCAAAGAGGCTCCTCAACCTCAACAAAAAAATCAGACCTCTCCTCTAATGCGGGCTGAATTATACACGGCCCTCCTCCACCAACCACCGTCTTTGGAACCGGCATGGGTTTCCAACCTCATGTCAATGTTCCAGGACATGAAAACTATGTTCACTACATTGATGAGCACACTTAACCTCGTGCTTCAAAACACACTCCCTAGAATCAATGGTTAGACATTGCATAATTAATTATAACATAACAGGGCTCATGAAACGAAAACTTGAGCTAGAAACCGGACACACTCAAGACCATTCTCAGTGACATTGAGAACGACAGACAACACATCATACTAGGTGACCTAAACGCCAAACACCACTCATGGAACAGCGCAAAAGGCAATGCACTGGGAAAATACCTGACTAAAACAAAATACACAATAATACTCCCCGATGAACACACCTACAGACAAACATCAAACCCCTCATACACATCTACGATTGACCTACTTCTCACGCAACAACCACACAGATTCACAACTGCACTACACTAGATTTTAGTGACAATGACCACCTACCAGCACTTTATCAGTTAGGCAAACACACAACACCAACCCCATCTACAGACATCAAATACAACTTTCGACAAGCCGACTGGAGACTCTACAAAATACACGTATACGACAACATACCCAACATTACAACACTAAACTCACCACAAGACATAAGTGTGGCCATTTACATTCTACAATAAACCATACGAGACGCTGCGAACACATCAATACCCACATTCACAGCCACATCAATACCCACATTCTCAGCCACACTAATACACCAACGCACACCAGCCCAACACATACCCACTCTCATAAAACAACGCAATAACATCAAAAACTACACTACAATAAAATAAAATTGTAAATTAATATAATTGTAAATATGTATGTAAACTATTATATCATTCTTAATTATTTTTACATCGTTTTCTTTTCTCTTTTTTATTTATTCATTTTTTTTTATTGGTCAACTGTTAAAAGTGAGAAAGTAACCTATAATTATTATTTATAATGACTGTTTATATTTCTTTGTATTTTTTGTTTAAGTATTTCTGATGCTCCTTAGCCCTCATCTATTGATTTCTCTGTATTATTCTAAAGGGACTCGTCCCAGAATAAATAAAGTATTATTATTATTATTATAATTAGCCTTAGTCAGCAATTACTTCGATCGCATGTATATATCGAGATGTACCAGACCCAATAAAGTATAGTATGTTACAGTGGTTCACACGTGTTACATCTTATTCCTTCTTCTCTTTTTTGATATTTGGCTTTCGCCGATACTTTACTGGTGCCGAAACCCGGGAACTTTAGAGACCGAATTAATTTTCAGTCTAAAAGAAAAAAAAATTTCATTGTTCTCTTTGAATTATGACCAGTTACGGATTAGTGAGAAAAGCAGTTCTGAACCTAGAGAATATGAACCAAAAAAACCAACCTCAAGCTGCAGTCAATCAAACTCAAGCTGCAGTAAACCAAGCTTTAGCAGCAGCCAACCCACCTCCGTAGGTGATTCAACCATTACCAGAAGTCTCTTTAGCGCAATTTCATGCCACGACGCTAGAATGGCGGTATCGGACCTAGAAAAATTCAC
>NW_027105031.1:1753344-1760086 GCF_000696795.3 Halyomorpha halys
GAATGAGGGTGCACGAATTGGGGCAATCAATCAAGCTGAGGACTGGAGACAACGACTTAAGAGGGAATACCTACAGGCACTACGGCACTATGAGTTTACAAGGATGCCGTTTGGCCTCAAAAATGCCCCATTACCTTTCAGCGCCTGATGGACGAGTTTTTGAGAGGAATTGACGAATCCGTTTGTCAGATTTACATGGATGACCTCCTTGTGTTTAGTAAGAACGAGATTGAACACGTGCGAGACTTGAATAGCGGGTTCCAGAGAATAAGGCATTTTGGGCTCAAATTGTCGGGGGAATAGTCGGCGCTGGGCCAGGAACAAATAAAATGTCTGGGTCACACAATTTCAAAGGAGAGAGTTAAATCAGACCCGGATAAAGTTTCAGCAATCCAGAAAATGGCAGTACCTAGTGACATAAAAGGAAATCGGGGGTTGTTGGGGACTCTAAATTATTACAGGAGGTTTGTTCCAAAAATGGCGGAGTATCTCGTTCCACTCAACAACCTACTCAAGAAAGGGAGGAAGATGATCGTCACCCCGTTGATGGAGGACAATATCAGACGGTCCATGGAGAGGTTGCAGCAAGAGCCGTTTTTCCACGTACTTCGTACTTTTCCAGATTTTAATCGGCAATTCATGATTACCACAGATGCGAGTGAGTATGCGCTAGGAGCGGTGCTTTCTCAGGAGGGTGATGGGGGAGAGGACCCAGTGGCGAATGCCAGCAGGCGTCTTACGGAGACGGAAAGTAGATATAGCGCAATGGAGCGAGAACTCTTGGGAATAGTGTGGGCCGTCGGACACTTTAGACCATATGAGTTCGGCAGGAGGTTCAAGATACACACTGACACTAGGATAACTTGCTAGAAGGAGCTTCTAGCACACTATAACATGGAGGTTATGTATAAATAGGGCAAAGAAAATGTGGTGGCCGATTGGTTGTCTCGATCCATAACCATGAACGCCGTAGAACAAGAAAATGGGGAACCGTCCGGTTTTATGAAGGAATGGACGCCCAGAGAGGAAGACCAGGATGAAGCGGAAGAAGATGATAGGGATGAATCTTCGAATAACGAGAGTTTGGCTGAAGAAAGACCAGGAGATATTGAGGAAATAGAGGAAATAATTAATGATAAGAAGAGACAAATTATTTGGAAGACAAAAAACACCGGAGTGACCAAAATTAAATAAAGTGAGTACGGGAGAAGTAAAATAACGACGATCTGGTCGGAACCAGGCGTGAAGAATGACCAGATCTGTAGAATTTTGAAGAATTCTTCGAAGCCTGGAGAAAAACATCACCTGTATGTTGGGAACGAAACCGTTTGGGAGAAGATCAAGCGGTTATGGCGTGATGAACAGATTGGAATGGACTGGACATACATCCGTTGTAAATTGATGGTGGAAACCCTTCTGGAAGAAGAACAACAAGGAGAAGTCACCTTAGCGTAACATCAGGGAAAGAAAAATCATCGGGGAATCCATGAGACTATCCAAGCATTAAAAAGAAGATACTTTTGGTGGGGAATGAGGAAGACTATATATGAGGTTGTAGGAAGCTACGAGGTTTGTCACACATCCGCTTAAAGGAAGACAGGAGAAGACACCTACCATAGATGCACCACTACAAATCGATACATTTACATGGAAGGGGTACAAATGGGTGACCATGATTGACCTCTTCAGTAAGGCCGCAATGGCGCACCAGGTGCAAGATAGGTCTTCGGAAGTAGTATTGGCAGCTCTCCGCTTGTGGTTTCAGTTCTACGGATTTCCCGAACGCATCTCATCGGATGGTGGAAGAGAATTTGACAACTCTTTGGTACGAAAGGAAATGAAGGACCTAGATGTGATATGGCACCTCAACACACCAGGACACCCCAAAAGTAGAGGAGGCGTAGAGCGGCTTCACGGAACGCTGAGCGATCACCTTCGATTTTACCAGGCAGACCAAAGGCTGGAACCAAACGTTGCAATGCCAAAGGCAATTGCGGCATACAATCATTCGGTGCACACCGTTACGGGGTTTTCGCCGTTCGAGATCCTTTTCGGGCCTTGTGGAATCCGGCGGGACTACAAGGGCACGGCGGGGGACGGTGATGAGATAAGCAACAATCATGTCACAAGGAAAAAGCTATGGGAAAAAGTCCGGGGAAAATTGGAGAGGGAAAAAAACAGGAGAGTAGCTCGGGAGAATTTAAACCTCACAGATAGGAAGGGAATGGTAAAAATTGGGACAATTGTATATAGAAAGTTGGGATCAAACAGGGGTAAGGAGATACTGCGATACGAGGGACCATTCAGGGTGATAATAATAAGGGAACATAATGTTGTAACTATTGAGAGCATTAGAGAACCCAAAAAGCGCAGGACCGTTCATATTTAACAACTTAAAGTCCCACTAACCGAAACACCTGTGCAAGAGTAATCTGGCATGTCCTCATCTCAACTTATCTGTTGTGTTATCTTTTCTTAAGTAGTAATTACTTTTTTTTTAATTTATCTTTAATTATGACGATGTACGGAATAAATTACGTTGCATTTTTTTTAATTGTATAAATTCATGATTTTATTTTTGTTCTGCTTTACTTTTAGTTTGTAATAAGCGATTATGACGAGTGTCTATCTTTTGCTTTCTTTATTGTATATACTTTATTGTAAATAGTTATTTTTGTTGTATTTTATATTAATTTTTGTATAGTTGAAGTTAACGAGGATTGTTCGTAAACTGGTGGGGGGGGGGGAGTTACAGCCTTATATAATAATAACAGCAATAATAGCTGAATTAATTTTAGCGAGTTAAACCAAGCATATTTTATAAAAATTTACAAATTAGACATGAAATGTTATGGATTATGTGTAGATTGTCAAGAGTACATAAAGTATGCGGGGGAGGAAAGATTGGACACAAAAATATATGTATATATGTTTTTGTTGGGTCATTCATAATTCAAAAAATTTAATATGTAAAATAAGTTTGTACGTCTGTTGACTTTTCTTGTCCTAAATTTCGTTTGAACTACATATTTATTTAATTTTTTTTTGGTTAAAGAATGAAAATGACGCTTCAAGCTAAAAGATCTGTTCTTCATTTTTCATCTAATTGAAATATGTATTCTAATTGTTTAATTGTATGATTGCATTATAAAAAATAACTATGTAATTGAATGAATTATAGTGCTACATAGAATGATACTCTTTGCTCGATATTCAATCAGCATTGGAATCAGAAGGGCTAGGTGGTGTGTGTGTGTGTTAATAAAGTAGTCTGTTATGGATTTACTATGTTGAAAGGTTAGTTGGATATGACATTTTTATACTTGTCTTTTTGAATTTGTTATTGAGGTTGTCTGATGCCAAAAAAAAAATCCACTATGCTTGAAAATGAAACAAATACATGGATTATGAGTTGCTGATATTTATTTTTTTGGTTTTATACTTAATAAATGGGTTAACAACTTTAGAGTACTTTAGACCAGTTTCTTTTTACAATTTAAATGAAGGTTTTAGTTCAGCTTATGTTGCTTTGATTTGATTTAATTTTTTACTGGAAAAATGTTCAACTTAGCATTGATTGAAGGCCTTGGAATTTTGGTGGGAACATGTGATGAAAAGAAATTAATCTAGAATCCTAGTATTAAATAAATAGTTGGCTGTAGATTAATACAATCATTATTTATTAAATGTGATATCTCTGTTGTATATTGATATACCTTGTTGGTTTTGTTAAAACTTTAACAATTTTAAGTAGTTGTTTCTAATGATATCTTCTAATTTTATCAAAAGTTATGTTTCTTATGAGGGATTTGTGATTAACTCTGAAGCTTTTCATTATTTTAACATAGACCTTTTCAGCTCTACTGCTAGTTATTTTTTCGTTGATTTTTCTTTTATTGCAATTAATATATTGTATTATTTATTTGTAGCGAAAAATGAGGTTAATTCAACATTGTTTACATTAATCTACAATAGGTCACATGATTATCATATTTTGCTATCTGTCATCATACAGATGAGATAAATTTGTATCAATTTATTTTAACCTATAACTATTAAAAATCGACAAATAAAAATCAATATATAGAGAAGGGTAGAATTTGAAGTATGAATGCTGATAACTTGTTTTATTATATTGTGAGTTTATTAAAATGTGTGAGGAAGTATCTTTGAGAACTAAGAATGTTACAAATTTTCAGATTTATTTTAAACTTTGTTGGTAATAACTATTTTGGGACACACCCATTATGTGCTTTGCAAAAGGGATAGATGCTTAAACAATAAATTCTATGCACCTGTTCATGTATAGTAGCAAGGTATGTTCTCTGGAATACATTTTGTTGAAATGTTTTTCATTAAGGAATGATGTAAGTTTTTTGGTTATTCTTAAAGAAATTAATGTATACAAGATCATTTAAATGAATAATGAAATATTTTAATGATAAGTTTTAATCAGTTATTAGTGAATTAATTTTTGAATTAGATGATTTGTAATGCTTTTATTCAAAGTACCTCTTGTTATTAATCAACCTTTAATAGGACGTAATTAAATTCTGAATCAACCTTTTCTAGGACAATGTAATTTTTTAAACTACTTTTATCATCTTTTTCAATTGTTTAAACCTTGTCAACTTAATCTTTTTTTTTATCAGGTCTATTTTGATAATTGATATGGTTATGAGAATTTTGTCCGATTCCATAAGAATGATTTACTTAAAACAGATTTTAATCTTTGTCTCTTTCTAAATAATTCTTTTTAAATTCTTAACTTCCTGTTTATTAATTAAAATTAATGGCGGGATTTTGAACTTATTATATCATAATTTGATGCTAAAGAAACAAAAAATTAGGTGTGTAGATTATCATCAGAAGTAGCATAGAATATATAGGCTGGCAACTGACTTGTTTCTATAAATTAACTAATTGAATGAAATATAAATAATAGTAAATGCTCATTGAATCAATAAAGCATGATACGACATGTAAGCAGTGCCAGTTTCAGACATTTGTTCATGTTCCATATTATATTATCCTCCATATACTTAATACGTGCTTATTTACTTGATTGAGCTGAAACATAATTTATAGAGTATATTAAGAATATATATTTTTTAAATGTCTTATCAATTAGTTAAAATATCATTATATAATATGTTCTATTCAATTTCCTAGGGTTTTTTTCATTCCAATACTGGTACTTCAAATTTTTGCAAAATAATCATGTATAGTAACATAAAATTCTATTATTTATTTGAAATAGTATATAATGGAAAGATTATAGAGGTATTAAGTATTAGTTCATTAAAAACATTATTTTCTTTAATTAAAAGATTGCATTCACCCTACTGTTTTTACTATTATAACAGTTCTTGATTGTCAATTCTAAATTTCTTGACTAGGTTTCCAAAATTTAACCTGAAAAAATGTTTGCTATCATAGAAAACATAGTTAGTATGTTCTAAATAGGTTGTAGAAGTATTGATTAATTACTAGCATGCATCATAATCTTTTTAACATATTGACTTTGGATATGAGATAACTTATATGAGATGCTAATTTTGCATTATTACATTTACAATAAGTTTTCTAGTAATATTTGTGCAGATACAAATTTAATCTTCAATCCACAAATTTGACAAGAAAAAAAAAAACTTTGTGATATTAGTACCAGGAAGGCTATAACGCACACTATGTGTTATCTCCTAATTGGTAGTCATCATATTCTCATCTTATGTCACATTGGTGAGCACTGTGGTTACATTTCATATCATTCTATTTAATTGAAGATTCTATAAATTATAAAGTAAAAATTATTAATGCTGATGTGCTAATAGTTTTGTAGTATTGATTGTAGAGTCATACTTAATCAAATAGTTCTGCTTATGTCATTCACTTCTTTAATATTACCGTGTTAAAGTGGTAAGATGTAACAACAATTTCTTGAAAACATTTATCCTAGAATGTTTCATAGAACATATTCATTTTTACAGAATGTGTGTATTCATTGTTCTTGGGGCATTGGGACGTCCTATACATCCTGGAATTATACCATGGTAAATATGGTACAATGATATGGTTTTGTGATATCAACATTTGGCTAGGCTATATTTAGTTTTGTAAACTTATATTGAAAATCATTAGATTTACTTACCTAACAGCTATATAATTGCGTCTGATTCAAATTCTATTGTTGTTATTTAAATGACCTCTTTAATATTTTCAATAATTAATCTTATATCTTTTTTTCAATCATTCAATATTTTACTTAAGAAAGGATAATCCATAGTTTCTCAAAAGATGTTCTATTTAGCCATAGTTTCTAAAAAGATTTCTTTAGCTGGTATAAAAATTATATGTTTAGGTAATTTTTTTTTTTTTATCATGGTTCATTCAAATGTTAAATTTATGTTAAATCAACTGATAAAAACATAATTTAAAACCCATCTCCTGAGATTTAGATGGAACTTGATTCTATTATTATCCTGATAAAACTTAAAAAATTATTTTACCATATCACTTACATTCTATGCTAAATTCTTTTGTTAGTATTTTTAATTGGGCGCTATCCGAAACCTTGGAAATGTGCCTTCAATATACACTTAAAGTATTAAAATAATTTCCTTGAATACTATTTTATGTATGATCATGAAATTTTGTTAGAAGTTTGTGTGTTATAACTAAAAACAGCAAAAAATGGTCTTATTTCAATATAAAAAATATATAAACCGTTTCATTTCTTGTA
>NW_027105031.1:1760200-1761118 GCF_000696795.3 Halyomorpha halys
TTTTTTTTTTAGAAATTTAGGAAACAGTTATTTCATTATAACTATCTCCTTGGCGCTATAGACCGATATGGTCCTAGGCCTTCTCAATTTTCGCTAGATGATCCTATCTTGTGGGATTGCTCGCCAGTTGTGGATGTTCAGCAGGTCCAGATGACAGCATCCTCCCATCTAAGTTGTAGCCTATCTCTTGTCCCTGTCTGATAGAGCCTTCCGTCAATTAACTTCCTTGGAATATATTGTGTGTTTATATATATATTGTTCTGGGATTCTGACAATGTGTCCCAACACAATCTTCCTAGTATGAGATGTCTCATTATATCTATATTCCCAAACAGATGGTATTTCTCTTTGTTCTTTCTCCTCCAATTTTCACCAACTTTAACTGGTCCAGATTTGCAGTGAAGGATCTTCTGCTCAAAGGCCCTCCTTGTCTTCAGTTGCATATGAGGGCCCAGGTCTCCAATCCATAAATAAGAACAGGTCTGAGACATTTTGTGTGGCAGGAATCAGTTGAACTTCTCAATCGGTTGAGACCAAAAGAACACATTGGTCTTTATAATTCCCTGGCTTGTCTCCAGGGATATTTTGTTTGAGGTGAAGTGATCCATATTCTCAAATTTATACTGAACGAATTCCACCGTTTTCGAACATCCAATTCTGATCCTGGTCCGGCAAGCATGTATTAGGTCCACTCCTCAATCATTCTCATAGCATATGCTGCTTCTGCCAATTTTAAGAATGTCTTCTTGATGGTCTTGAAGGATTGTGCTACTTAATCATTGTCATCCCCAAAACTAATTATTAGCATTAGTCTGTTGAAAATGTCACCATGATCAGTAGGCATGATAAATCATAATATTATCTCACAAAATGAAAATCAGATCTCAGAGATAATAAAATACTTCTTTTTTTTTTTTT
>NW_027105031.1:1762948-1771283 GCF_000696795.3 Halyomorpha halys
TGTGTAAACATCACATTATATACAAAGTTTGGAGCATAGTGTGTTATTTTTGTATAGATACTTAGTGTTGTTTATACAGTATTCTGACATGAATTCATATTCAGCTTTTTAACTAATTTCAGTACTGAAATTAACATAAATATTTTAGTATAATGGGAATAAACAGAGAAAAGTAAAGTAGTTGTTTTGGGACTCAATTTGGAACTGGATATTATTAATAGCCTTAGATAGGGCAATTAGTGGTATTGGAAAAATGACATTGAACTAACCATATGAAATGTAATATTGACACAATCTAACAATATATTAATTTTCTTCTGTAAATCAGTTGTAATTATTAAATAATGTTACTTTATATTGTAAACATACTTAGCTCATCCTCGTGATGACGAATAATTAAATTTTTACTGTAAACTCAGAATATTATTTCTTTCCTATTGAGAGAATTTTAAATTATGTTTTAATCTTTTACTTCAGGAGAGAGTTGAGAAGAAAGAAGATGGCAGCCACAACGAGCTCCGAAGGCTGCGAATTGGAGGGAGATAAGACTGATTGCGGTGGTGGCCTGGCAGAGGGTGGGTTGTCCCCACCAGATCAGGTGTCTCCTGCAGAAGAGGACCCACCTGCCACCACCGCCCCTGCAGACTTCGTTTCCCCTTTTGTGTCTCCTGTACTGGCAAACTGTAACTCTACCAATTATCAGTGTAGGACTCCTTATGTAAGTGTATAAAAAAATGTATTTTATTGCTAGTTTTTAAATGATTTTTTCTATATTTGCTTCAAGTGTATTTCTTAGTTTACCAAAAGTTCTTTTGTGTAATATTTATGTATTTGTATTCAGTTTAAGTAAGTCAATTATTTTCTTGTTTAGATTACTTTTTTTATTTTGTTGATCCATGCGACTTCAGTATCATCAAACTTTTACTGTAAACTCGCAGCTTTGTGGAATTAATGTGTAAATTTTTCTATAAATGAGTCAATAATCCTAAAATTCTAAAAATATTAATAAATTTTATAGAAAATACACCTTTTAATGCAGAATATGGATGTTTGTATTTTAATTTACTGTTTAATTTGGATCAAGTTTTTTGTAAGTCTTTATTTAAAAAACTTTGTGTATTTTCTACAGTTTATGGTTTTACAATTGTGTCTATGTTTCTCCAAAGGTACAATATGTTGTTTATATGGTTAGAAGATGCTTAGTTTAAAATTTTACTAGCTGATACGTATATTAATAAGATAAAATTATGTAATTAGAAGTTATTATTTTTAATGTTTTATTAGCTGGTTTTTGACATATTGATTCAATCCAGATTGATAATTTATTTTTGTTTCAGCGAAAAAGAAAAAGTGAAAGTTCACTTGATTTACGAAGTCAGCTACCTTGCAAGAAACTCTTTCCTGAAGACAGCCCTTCTAACAAGTGAGTTAAATCTATAATATCAGCACAAGTTTTGTTATGCTGTTACCAAATAAAAAAAAATAGTGTTGTAACTCTTATGTCAATAAACCAAAGTTTTTCATCTCATAGCAGTATTTACAAATATATTTGTCTTAAAATTACATGATTATTCATCTTGATGAAGATGAAGTCTTTCCTTGTGGCTTAGTTAATGATATCATTCTCCAACCATGAAAATATGGATGCAAATTCCTGAAGCCACCGAGAGTTTGCATTTCAGAGTAGGTTGTGGTCTGGAATAGAGTTCACTCAAACTTTTCTTGATAACTTACTAGTTAAATTAAGAAATCTGACAGAAAAACTGATCTTAGAATATTTAAATTACAGCTGTGAGAAATTAAATGAAGCTGTCCCTATTGCACCATAATTGTATGTATTTCAAAACAAGCCAAGTCCATTTTCCAATTTTTATTATTTATTTTTTTTTAAAAGGTTTTTGTAATAAATTGGGTTGGGGTTAAAGGTTTTAATCCAAAATCAGTTCAATCATCATCTTATGTGATTCAGCCTAACAGCCTTAGGAAAGAATCCTTTTACTTTAGGTAATTTTGAATTAAAACTGTTAAAAAAAAGTTAACTTATGTTTTTCGGATAGCAATGCCTCAATTTACTGATTATGGTGGCTCCTATGTGTTTTTCTTGGGCATTTTCGAATATTTCTAATTTTTTAAACTTTCTTAAGATGTTTCAAAATACATTTTTCTTTAGTTGCGGATCTGAAAGAGAAATTTTTACTTGGTTAATTTATGTTTTAAAATATAATTATTCTTATGTTTCACTTCTTGCTCCAAAATCTTTACTTTTTCTTTCCAGTGATTACATATGGCTCCCTTATCCGGATTACAGTGCTAAGGAAGCAAAATTTCTAGAACTGGAATACTATTACAAGATAAATTATATATCGGGATACGTAGAAAAGTAAATAGTTCTAATTATTGAGATTTAAATCCCCATATTTTAATTTTTTGAATTATTATTTAATTATTTTCTATATTTGATATTCTTGACTCGGTTTAGAATTATTAGTTTTCTTGATTTAAGTCTTTTATTAATACAAGACAGAAGTAATGTTATTCTCATTTTGCAAAATTTGAAAAAAAATTGAAATACCTTTCTTTTTATTACTTAATTTTAATACTTTTACTTTGTAAACTTTAATACTTTTCTCTCTTTGTTTATAATGTTATATAACAAGAATCCCGTGTGTGTTTCCTAGATTTAGATAAACGTTTTAAGTGAATCACTAACAGTTATCCCATACACTGAAATCAGATTTGGTTTTTGTGCTTCAAAAAACTTTATTCCTAATGTTTAATAACCATTAAAAAACTATATTTGTGGAAAATTTTACTTTATTCCTGAACTTAGTTCAGATTAAGATTCTGCTCCCAAAAAAACAAGTAATTACTCATTTTTATGAGACATCCTGTAAATATAGAGGGTCAAAATAATGTAGGTTATAGACATTTTCTCTTCTCAGTTAGCATTTTATTGACATTGTTTTCTTAAAAACAAATCAAGTATATATTATTTAATAATTGTTTTTGAATGCTTGTGTATCTAATATTTCAGCAGACTAAATTTTTATTTAGTCTTGTTGATAGTGAATCTATTAATTATCCAGGCCAATTTCTGAAAAGTTTGTTCATTCTATGTTTACGTAAACAATAAATAACATGATACAGAAAGTTAAATCCCTTGAAAATAAAAATAAAATTATGAGCAGTTTAGGTATCTGGAAATCGAACCCTAAATCAGAAACGCTTTCAGTTTTGACTACTTGAAAATAAATTAGGAGAGATACATATATTCTTGGAAGAAATTTAATGTTCTGTAACTTTCTTTGATCAAGAGTTTCCTGTAAAAAGGAAAAAAAAAGACTTGGAAGTGTGAGCTGGAAAAAAAAATGAGGTTCTCATATCTCGGATACAGTAACAGATAGGGTTAAATGAATATATTAGGTGTTGTTCAGGGAACCTCACCGAACAAATTCCTGAATCTTAAAAAAATCTACATGATTTAAAATGTAGCAAAATTACTTTTTTTGGATTTGACTGTTATATTGATCTGATAGAGTAAATCTGACAATCCATTATTAATAATTCCAACCTGTTGTTATACTTGTATTTGTTGTTTTGAAACTACCTTGTTCTGATTCTTGCCAAATTTGTATTACTTGCTAGGTAATTTTATTGTAATAATTAGCTATTATCTGTACACCACATTATTCTCTCATTACTAAAATATCAAATAACTGATTTCTATAATTTGAAATATTCTTGTTATATAAGTTTAATTTCTTCAATAGAGTATATTGTATTTAACCACTGGCCTGTCCTTTATATCAGTACTTCTAAGTTGTTTAGTTATTTTTTCATAGTTAACGTCTTATGAAACATTTTAATTGTCAATTAATCATTGAACAAAACATTTAACTTTTGTTTCCAGTAATTATTTATGGCTTCCAAATTTGGGTTGGTTTAGAAGATCTGGAACTACACTAGTGGGAATGCTGGGACATTATTACATAAAGAGAAACTGGGTATCAGAAAACATGAAAAAGTATAAACCTCCATCTTAATTTTGTTATATTCATGTTAGTAATTAACACATTATTATCCAACTAATCTTATAGATCTTTCGGTTTAGTGATTAAGAAGGGATGATTATCATTACCTAGTCTAGTATTGCCAAGTATTTTAAAAGAATAAATTATAAATTTTTTTTTGAGATTATGGTCTAGTTTTCCATCGAATTTCAGTTGAATTCAAGGCAAGTGATACTACATGCTTATACATTAACCTTCTGACAATGGATTTCTGCTGGTGTAGTTTTCAGGGAGATAGGCCCAATGTATTGATTATTGCTAAAGTAAGACAAGACCACACGGAGCCATACTTTGTGCATGGACTTATTTTTTTTGTAATTTTTCACTCCCGCAATCTTTAGCGATTGGAAGTAGTACCGTTCTTGGCAACATCTAGTGGTGTTTTCGATAATTGATTATTTATAGTACCTTTTATATCTGCTAGATTGAGAATGATTTTAGTTTATAGAAGCTTGAGTTTTAGTGCTGATTCTAATCAACTATCAAACTCTAGACAATTTGATGATTATATATCATTATATTATTCATACTAATATAGTTTGTATTAGTACTTACTCAAAACAGAAAAATAACAAATTTCATACTTTGTATCAAATCTTATTCAAAACAGAAAATAATAAATTTTATACTTTGTATCATGGAAAAAAAAGTTTAATCATATATCTTATTAGGCGAGTTACACATATAGCATTATTGTAAAAGTTATGTGGAGTAATAATAGAAAATGACATTTAAAAAAAAATGAATCAGTTAATGTACAATTCATCTTAGTTTGTTTAGTTTCTTGAGAAAAGTAAGTTTAATAGGCTTGAAAAATATTCTGTCGTATGGAGAAAGTTTGAGAGACATGAAAAGTACTCTGCCTTATGGGACTGTTAGTTTGAGAGGCATGAAAAGTATTCTGCCTTCTGGAACTAGAATAGAGATATACTGCTAGATAGGGTATGACTTATCTTCATAGAATATGAATATAGGGTATGACTAGCAATAATAGAATAAATATATATAAAAAAATAGAATCTCCATCACATTGTTAAAAGTTTAAACCTTTATTCACTTTCTTTAGTTGTCTGAGCACCTGTTAAATTATAAATGGGTTAATTTAAGTAATCATTCATGTTTGGAATGGCTTTATGTTGAATGTTACTTCCTTTACCAAGAAATGTGAAAAGAACTACCTCTATATATAAAGCTAGTGTAGTTGTGTTAAGGTTTTAGTCAACTAGACAAACCTCATGTTTATTTAGAGTAGGGTAAAAACAAAGTTGATTCAAATAAAAATCTACCATGAATCTAAATCTCATAGTAACCAAATCAAAAATAAAACTTGAAAAGAAAAATTGAATTTCTATTATTTAATTTCAAAATGGTTCTGTGGATTTATTTATATTTTATCAGTTCTATCAAATATCATGGTGCTGATTCCAAAACCTCCTACCTACATATGGTTTACTCTGAAAAATTATATGTAGTTATCGTAACATGGGTTGGAGTTTTCAAGAGTTTAGTTTTGATTGAATTTATGATATCTTTATTAATTGCGTTCAAAGTTGTAAGAATTTTAATTTGGCTTGTTAAATAAAGGAATTAATATATTTTTTGTTTTGTAGTAATTGTAATGGAAAGAAAAAACAACAAGAACCACCACCGAATGACAAACAGAAACAGCAGAGGATACCATCTGTTTCGTCGTCGAAAGACATCCCTCCACCGGAGATGTCAGAATGGCTTTCTCAGTTTCAGGTATCTTTTTGTAATCAATCTAGTAAATATAATATTATATTTATTGTTATACATTATAACCTTAAGCTAATCATAAAAAATAAAAATAAATAGAGCAAATATTTTTTGCATCCTAAAACCTCCCTACTCCACCCTACGTATTTTCATGATAACAACCTGGCTCATGTTACCTTGAAAACATTTACTTACAGCAAGTAAAGCAGTCTCTGAAAAAACAAAAAACTATTCACTTATATCGAGCTACTTTTTATTTCTCAGAAAAACTAGAAAATGGTGTGGACATTATTTACGAGGGTAGTTTGAAAAGTTCTCAGAATCACTGTCAGTGCTAGAGCAACGAGGTTCCCGCACAATAATCACACCTTTTTGAGTGAACATTTGGCGTGAGTGTTAGTGACGACTCTTTGTTGTTGTTTTATGACTAGTAGTGATTTGTGATAATGGAAAAAACTTAGATCCGAGCAGTGATTAAGTACTTTGTAAAGAAAGGTATGAAAGCAAAGGAAATTCATGCTGACTTTTAGAACACACTGGGGGACTCTGCTCCTTCATATTCAACTATTACCAAGTGGACCAGTGAGTTTAAATTTGGTCGGGAGAGCTTAGATGATGATCCATCGTAGTGGATGGCCTAAAAGTGCTACGACCCCAGAATTTATCGCAAAAGTGCCTAAAAAGGTCATGGAGGATCATCGACTAAAAGTGTGTGAGATTGCTGAAGCTGTAGGTATGTCATCTGAACGTGTATATCACATTTTAACCGAAGCATTGGGAATGAAAAAAACGCGGCTCTTGACATTGTACCATAAACACACCAGATTAGAAATGTCAGAACAAAATCTGGCCCGTTTTCAGTCCAACCAACAAGATTTTTTGCACTAGTTTGTGACTACAGATGAAACTTGGGTCCACTACTACACCCGAGAGACAAAACAGCAGTCAAAGCAGTGGAAACATGCTGAGTCACCACCACCAAAGAAAGCAAAGGCAGTATGTTCGCCCGGAAAGTTCATGGCCTCAGTTTTCTGGGATGCAAAAGGCATTCTGCTGATAGATCATCTTTCTACTGGTCAAACAATTATGGGGCAATACTACGCAAACCTCCTAGGAAATGATATGCGAAAAGTCTGGCTTAGCAAGAAAAAAAGTCATCATTCATCAGGACAACGCCCGCCCTCATACAAGTGCTATTGCCGTGGCAAAACTTCATGAACTGAGGTACGAATTGTCACATTCACCTTATTCACCTGATTTGGCACCATCAGCCTTCATCTCTTCCCCAAGCTGAAAATTTTCCTAGGTGGACGGAGATTTCCTACAAGGAAGAACTATTAGCCGAATTGGAGAGGTATTTTGCAGGCCTGGAGGAATCTCATTTTCAAGATGGGAACAAGGCATTGGAACATCGCTGGACCAAATGCATTAGTCCTACTGGGAGACTATGTTGACAAATAAAAGCAGTTTTACCGAGGTAAGACACTTCTTTCTAGTACATTCTGAGAACTTTTCAAACCACCCTCGTACTTTGTTAATAATTTTGGTTCTTTTACTTTTACTTTTGTGTATATTATGTATTTCTATAACTATTTTTACAACACTTTTATTTTTATAGAAGTGGACAAATGCTGAGAGGATTCTCGCCATCAACAGGCTAGTTGAATCATGCGAACCTTCGCAAGTCAGGCATATGATGCAGCTAATAGAACCCCAATTCCAAAGAGATTTCATTTCCCTTTTACCCAAAGAAGTAAGTGCAATTGAATCAATTATTTATGAATTTAATATTAACAGGTTTTAATGATAATATTTTGGTATTAACGTATTTCATGGTAACATATGGAATTAGCCATCTATAACTTCTTAATGAATTTATAGATGGTTTAAATTAGTGAAAAGTTAATTACTGCTTTGTATTTCATTTTTTATTTGAATTTCTTGGGATAGACTGAATGATAAAATTATGTATTTTTTTTTTTGTCATGTTTTAGAAATTGTTTATAATTAATTTAATTTAATTAATAGGTTTTTAAAACTATTAAAAAATTGAGGGTATAACAAAATAAAGTTTTTATTTGTTTACTTTGCTTCGCAACTATTGAATATAGGGAAGGTTTCTTTCTATTCATGCTGGAAATAAACAAAAACATTGTCAAAGCTAAGAAACAAAAATATATACCAATCTTTTGCATACTTGGCAAACACTCTTTAGGGTTTTAAAAATAAAATTATTATTTGTTCAAACATTAAAATTAATTTGGTGTAAATAACTTTTTTGAGTAGAAACAATTGTTTATTTGTTATTGAATTAAATAGTAAAGTACGAGGAGAAGATGGTTGGGGGTGCGGTCAATGAAAAACACAAATAAGTTCGATTAACCTATTTTTAATGTGCCAACGTTTCGGCTAGAGTTTCTAGCCTTCTTCAGGGCTAAAAACAGAACAAGATAACAACCACAGTATTATTATTATTATTATTCCAACGTTTCGGCTAGAGTTTCTAGCCTTCTTCAGGGCTAAAAACA
>NW_027105031.1:1777316-1784787 GCF_000696795.3 Halyomorpha halys
TTTATTTTTTTTATTTTTCTATACTTACTGTGGTTGTTATCTTGTTCTGTTTTTAGCCCTGAAGAAGGCTAGAAACTCGAGCCGAAACGTTGGCACATTAAAAATAGGTTAATCGAACTTATTTGTGTTTTTCATTGACCGCACCCCCAACCATCTTCTCCTCGTTCATCATCCACGGTCAACTATCTCTCATAATTATAAGTAGTAAAGTAATTACGGCTATTCCTCAAAATAAATAAAAATAATAAAATAGTTACACAGTCAGGTCGCTTAATACATCTTATCCTCCAAAATTGTTTGCATCTCCTATCCAAACAATGTAATAATTTATCGGTTTAAATGTAATTACTTAATACTGAAATAATTTGTATAGTCCCTCTATTGTATGAACCCTAAAACAAATTCTATTGGATACAAAGGGACCTTTGAGTCAATGTAATATCACCCTTAGAATCCTCTCCTCAAGTTAGTTTTTTTCTTTCTATTTTGTCCTTAGTTGGGAAAAGGTTCTATCCTTTTTATTATAGTGAAGAATTCTTAAATTTAATTTTGTTACCTATGTTAAATAATTTGGGGCTCCTTTTGTTCATTTTTGTGTGTAAATGGCAAATCGAAGACAGTTTTCTTTTTAAAATAAAGCCTATCTGATGGCATTTGGTGCTGAAATGAACAATGAAAGACCTAGGGATAAGTAACTCCACAATCACATAGACTAAAAATAGTAAAGGTAAGTTCATATAAGTAAGTTAATATAAAAAATCCTTTTCATACGGTGCGTTCATAGGTTCAGTAAACATATAGGTTCTGAAAATGCACTTTCAGAGTGGTTCAAACAGCAGAAAACCCCTTAACCCCTAAACACCTAATATTCCAAAATTAATCGAATTCATTGATAACAATGATGAGGATAGAATTGATATCTTGGGGTGCACGGACACAGTGTTCCAAAAAAAGACATAGTTCCTTCTTTGGAGAGGTGACTATTTCAAAGGTTGTACCTGATTTCTGGCTAAAAACTGTATTTTTTTAACTGAGTTTATTTATACGAAATCCTGGAAATAAAGTTGCAACTAATGAAATTAACACAAAAAAGAAAAAAATAGAAGATTATTTTACAAAAAAAAAAATAATGATTTAGTAAAAAATGTATTTATGTGCTATTTTTATTTATTTCTTTTAATTTTCTGTTCAATATTCATTAATGTTATGATCTGTATATATTTTTTTTATGTTATATATTTATATATATTTTTATATGTTATATTCTGTATATATTTTTGATTATTATTATTATTGAAATTATCAATTAACTGAAGAATGGAGTATGTATAAATAATTACTATAATGCCTCTGATCTGTAAAATATTATGATGTGTGATATTTTTATAGCTGGCATTGCTAGTGCTTTCTTTTCTTGAGCCAAAGGATCTGCTTAGAGCTGCGCAAACATGTAGGAACTGGAGGTTTCTAGCCGAAGATAACTTGCTATGGAGGGAAAAGTGCAGGCAAGCTGGTATTACCAGGGAGTCACCTTCCCATGGTAACCGGAGGATTCGGCATCGTTCTCCTTCCACGCCTGCGTCCCCCTGGAAGGTAATAGATGTTCTGAAAGAGTTTGATATAACATTTTTCTTTTGCAAATGCAGTAATATTTATATTTTAATTTATTAAATTAATCCTTTTTTGTTTTAGGCAGCATTTATGAGGCAGCATAGGATTGAAATGAATTGGCGGGTGAAACCTATAAGGCCTCCGAAGGTTCTTAAGGGACATGATGACCATGTGATAACGTGCCTTCAGTTCTCGGGCAGTAGGATCGTGAGTGGTTCCGATGATAACACCTTGAAGGTTTGGTCAGCCACAACTGGAAAGGTAATTTTGAAGTATAGCCAAACTGTTTATTCAAATATAACAGATAAAACTTATTTCACTGATGATTAGTTTTGTATTTTAAATATTATATTCATTATAATAAAAGTCGTATAAATTTTAATGCTACCTTATTTTGTATTACAAAATTGATTATTAAGTGGTTTAACATCCCTTTCTTAGGTAAAAGATACCGTCAATGAGGTTTTTTTTTAAATGTTGAAAGATGGAAAAATATTTAGTTCTTAATCAGCAAAAATCTTCGTAATTTGTCAATTACACAGGCAGCTATCATGGCCTCCTCTAACAAAAAAGTTTAGAAAAACCTGCTTAACAGTTGGATAGGAAAGTTACCTGCCTTCGCAGAAAAATATATATTTTTTCACTGAATATTCCACCTTTTTTTTCAAATGTGTAATTTTTTCATGAAGTGGAGTGAAGTAAATTTACAAGAATTAACATAACCCCTTTTGATGTTATTGAATTAAAATAAAATATTGTTATTAAAGTAAATTGATTAGCTCTGAAAAAAATATGTTGTTAATAATTGTGATAATGTTACAGTGTTTGCGGACCTTGGTGGGACATACTGGTGGTGTTTGGTCATCACAGATGTCAGGTAGTACTATTATTAGTGGAAGCACGGATAGAACCCTGAAAGTGTGGAATGCCGAGACCGGTCAGTGTATCCATACTTTGTATGGTCATACTTCGACTGTTAGGTGTATGCATTTACATGAAAAAAAGTGAGTTATATTTTTATTGTGAATTAATTAAGTCAGTTAACATTTCCTATTTTATTTGAGCTATTAGTGTGTGTGTCACTACCATAACTTATTTGATTTAACTTTAATACTACTGTTTTGATATTTTAATTTTTTATGCTACATAACACCATATCATCACTCTTCCACATTCAGCATATCATTACTCTTCCTGTTAGTTGGTCTGCATCTTTTTTTAAAACTCTTGTAGAATTTATTAAACCCAAGTTTATTGCACATCTACAGTGTTGAAAAAACAAATTTTAGCTTAATTAGCATTGTCATGCCAAGATTATAAGCCATATACCTTTAAAAGCTTAACATTGTTTGGTTACTGTTCTATTTCAATGGGGTATAGTACGATGCTATATTACCTGAGTCCTTCCTATCGACATACTAGAATATTTTTTCCATTTGGACTGTTAAATTCTGAAATTGTTCGTTCAAATAAACAAATTCTCTTGCTTTATATAGTGATATAGATATAACATATTAATATTTTTTAAATTGCAATAAGCTCTTATTGTAAGGACAGAACAAGTGCTAGGCACAAAGTTCAAGCGGAAGGAAAGAAGTGGGAGAGCCTACTGGATAAGGATAAATGAATCTCCGGCAATCTTAGCAGAGCTGAGAGAGTGGCCTGTTTTCGGCTAGTAACAGTACATGATTTGCTCCAAAAACACCTCCATCGAATTGGCATTGTAGATTCCCTGAAATGTCCTCTATGCAATATGGGGGACATGGATTGGGACCATCTTTTGGCATGTGTTGGTCTGGAGGATGTTAAGCGAGATGCGAACCAACTAAGAGGAAGAGTAAAATTGTATTGGGCTGCGAGAGGGAAAATGGTGTAATAGCCCACTTCCTGTGGCATAGGGAAAAAAAAAAAAAATTGCCATACTTCAATTTATTCAAATTAATTTTTTCTGTTACTGTGCTTATATGAATATTATGCTGTAGGGTCGTGTCTGGTTCGAGGGATGCAACATTAAGGGTATGGGACGTCGATAGCGGAGAGTGCCTGCATGTTCTTGTCGGCCACCTCGCAGCCGTCCGTTGTGTCCAGTATAATGGCAAGCTGGTTGTCTCTGGCGCTTATGATTACATGGTCAAAGTTTGGGACCCAGAACGTGAGGAATGCCTTCACACCCTCCAGGGACACACAAACAGAGTTTACTCACTACAAGTATGATAACTGTATTCTTCATTACATAGTACCTTAGAATATAGTTCTTATCTGGCATAAATGAATTCAATAAGACTCTCTTTTGCGACCTATGTATAAGAATATTTATAATAAGATATCATAATTAATGTGTTTAAAATATTTCTTATATTTGCTTTTTAAATCTCTAAAGTTTACGTTGAATATGCAGTTTCAATGGAAAAAATTAATATTATGTAAAACATCTATGGAGTTACATCTATATTGTTGGGAACAAATAACATAAAATAAATTAGAATAAAAATGTCTTATAAAGAATTATTTTAATGTTTTTGTTCTATGTAATAATTTTTATAAATGAATTAATATTGTCAGAATTTTTAAAAGAAACAGAATCATTAAATAACAGTCTTGAAAAAAGGTTTTTTATTAGGTTGGTTATATATAAATATCTTATAAATAAATAGTTATTTATTTGTTTTTCTTTTCGTTTTTTTATCCCATCTCTAGGAAACGGCTGAACTGATTTTGATTACATCTTTTGTTAACAGAAATGTAGTATTACTGTACAAAAGAAACTCAAGTACCGGGATATTAAAAAAATTTCATAATTAAAAATACCACATTTTTAATTCATATAACATATTAAAAAAATTAATAGGTAATCACTAATATTTAGTAATATCTATTCAAACATTGTTTATCAGGCACCCAACATAGTTTATCAGGAAGTTTTCCATTAAACTACATTAAAACATTTCTATGGCTCTATTATTATTATTTAAAACAAAATATTAATATTTTACTTAATAAAAATACAAAAAAAAGAATGGGAGTTATAGTTAATATTAATCCATTATTGTAAAACACCACTTTTTTAAATATAATTTTTTTTATTCTCTTAACCTCTTGAAGTTTTTTGCATTTAGTTACTTCGGTGTTGTCAATTTATGCTTAACTAGGAGATTATTTAGCTAACCAATTTTGATGTGATTAAATAATAATTGAACATAATTTTTTTTATGATTCTAATAATTTGTATTATTTTATTTTTAGTTTGATGGTATTCATGTCGTGAGTGGATCATTGGACACATCGATACGGGTTTGGGAAGTGGAAAGTGGGGTCTGTAAGCATACACTCATGGGCCACCAGTCATTGACCTCGGGGATGGAGTTAGATAACAATATTTTAGTTTCTGGCAATGCTGATTCGACTGTCAAAGTCTGGGATATTATCACTGGCCAGTGCTTACAAACCCTTTCAGGTAAGTTTTCTGAAACTTATTTTAACAATTTTAATCTAAGCATATTTCATTTTTATTGTCTTAGGCATTAATTTTAATAAAATTAAAAGTTTTATCAACTGATATGTCATAAACCCAGTTGTATTATCAGACGGAATACTCCATGAAGAATTACTGTCGCTTATTATTTTGGTGAGAACACTCCAGAGATGATGAAATATGGTGGCAGTGATTTGTGGAAGAAATTTACGATTTAATTTGGTAGTTATGGATGGAAGAAAAAATGCCTGAAGATTGGACAAGAGCAGCAATATTTCCAACACACAAGAAAGGAGACAAGATGATATGTGATAATTATAGGGGCATTGCTCTACTAAGCGTAACCTATAAAATACTGGCAATGCTCCTACAGGTGGGGAGGTAAAAGAGGGAGTGACAAACAAGCCACAATAACAACATCAGAGGGTTAACGAAAGGTTGACGAAATTATAAACAAAAGAGATGGACTACTAGGAAAATATTGATGTTTATTTCCCAATCTGAGCAAAATGTTATAGGCTAAACCTCTCCCAGGTTAAAATTATGGCTCCTAAGGGACCTAATAAAAAATTTAAAAGATAAATCATTTCTTATAAAAAATATTAATCATTTTTAAACTCTTATTTTTCCTTTTCTTTTTATGTATTAGATGTGTGTAATTCAACATTTTCATCAAACAATTTTATTTGTTCAGTATACTAAAAAAAAAGTACTGAGGCATTAGTATTGATGTTAATGAATCATTTTTTATATTCAATTATCCCACACACACTGTGAGCATCGTATACTATTATCCTCAATGATAACAGAAGATAACCAACTAGTACTGAAATACTGCAGTTGAAGCAGGTGTTTACTTAGAAAAAAAAATCCTAGTATTTGCATTTCATGATACAAAGCTTAAAATTTTTATTGAAGCATGTTGTGGGCAGATCTTTGCTTGTCATATTTTTGAAGTAGATTTTAAACAATGCAAATGGGTTAGTATAAGATACCTTACCATAAAAAAACTCTTTTTGCAAATTAAGTTTAAAAAAGACCTTTTTTTTTCTTTCCCCTAGTCTCCTTCTTGAAAATCCATTTAAATTTATTAAATGTAAGAAAATAAAATGATCTTCATTTTTTTATTCACTATAGGGAAATAGGCTTTTCGTCTATTTTAGTTTGACACAAAATATCTGAATTAATATCAGTTTTGTTTTAATTTTATTTGTATTGAGGCTGAAAAATAATGCTGTTCTACAGAACAAAATACTCACAAAAGGAAACGCTGTTCTTACAAGAAACTAATTTTTTTTTATTGCCCTGCAGGAGCTAACAAGCATCAATCGGCTGTGACGTGCCTTCAGTTCAATAACAGGTTTGTCATCACTTCTTCTGATGATGGAACTGTTAAACTGTGGGATGTTAAGACTGGTAAGCTGATAATTTTTTAAGAAAGTTTTTGAGTATAGCTATAAATAAGCATATTTTAATTCTAACAAGAGTGTTTGCTAATGATCTTATATTACGTAACTCGAATAACTGTTTTATTTAATGTAGTGAGTGGGATACATTATTTTAATTTATATGTATTTATGTGGAGGGGTAGTATATTCTTAAGAAAAGTTCAAAGCAGGTTTCCAAGAGTTCTTTTCTCAAATCTGCTAGTGTCATCCAATCCCTTTTCCATAGAACATGGCTTTATCTTTTGTTAACCTGTTATATTCTAGGTAGGAACAAAGTTGATAGTTATTTTTCCCTTAAATGTGAATGGTTTGATCATAAACGTTTACCTTTAATATTGTTTATTTAAAAAAAATAACAGTTTCTCATTGCTAATAGTTATAAACAATGGATGAAAGTAAAATATGAAAGAATTTGATAATTATTGCCTTTCCAATATAATGATATAGAAAAAAAAGAAATATTGAGGAAAATTTACTTTATCATGTATTTCACATTTGAGTTTTGCAATTTATTCAATATCCTATTGGTATACATAGTCTAGTTAAAAAAAAAACTAGACGTTTAAAATGGATTGAAAGGATGCCATTTGGTTATCCTGAGCGATTTTCTATTGAGATAGGAACTACTCTGGACTTGATAAATTAAGTGGTAGAAGAAGAAAGAAAAAATAGTGTTCTAAAATTGAAATTTGAACTATCTTTTTTTTTTTTAAGTTTTGGGGGGCATCTTGTCTGGATTTTATTACAAAAGTCAGGTTTTATATTCACTTACCTATGAATGAAATACCAAGTAAGAAAAAGTATTTTGAGGTGTAGATAGTTGACCGTAGATTAATGATTGGAGAAGTTTGTCGGGGGTGCGGTCAGCAAAGAACAACATAAATAAACAAAACCATATTTATTTATTTTATGCCGATGTTTCGACCTGAGTTTCAGGTCT
>NW_027105031.1:1785558-1785981 GCF_000696795.3 Halyomorpha halys
TGTGTTTTTATTGGTCTGCACTCTTCACCATTTTTAATAAGTTAACTATTTGGGAATAGGCTAGGGATAAGTTTTGTTTATCTGTTTTGTGATTGACTGGGGAAGCTTCTAATTATATAAAAATACTTTTGGATATTAATCATTGTCGTGGTTAGGGACAGAAGCTAGTATGGTGGTATTGTCAAAATCAAAAGTGTGTTTCATTATTAAGCTATGTTAAGGTAATTTAGAAGCCATGAAATTACGGGAGGAGAGGGAATATTTGTGCTTATTTGGTTATTATTATTATTAGGTTATGCAGTCTTTAAGTAAATTTTTTGTTTCGCCGATGTAGGATGCATTGCAATTAGAAGTGGAACAAGGTATACGGTACACAATCTGGGAACGGTATTGAGGAGGAATTGGATCTTTGAGATTGGTGTA
>NW_027105031.1:1786566-1793742 GCF_000696795.3 Halyomorpha halys
TACTATTCAATTATCAGTTATCATTTTTTATCATTTATGATTTAATTCAATATTTTATATAATTCTAAATTTGTTTGTATACTATTCCTTTTCAATTGTATGTTACTCTAAATGTTGTTGTTATCTCTTTTGTTCTATAGCCCTGATGAAGACCTGAAACTCAGGTCGAAACATCGGCATAAAATAAATAAATATGGTTTTGTTTATTTGTTGTTCTTTGCTGACCGCACCCCCCGACAAACTTCTTCAAGCATTTATTCTGTAGTTCATATATCTTTTCATGTGAGTTGATTTTGATTTAACATATATCTCTGACTGAAGAAAAGATAAAAAAAAAAATTGGTTATCTCAGTAGTTGGTAAATAGCAAATAAAATTGTATAATTTCACCTTCTCCAAACGGAGCAGGCAATGAACATGTGGTAGATATCGGTATCAAGATCTGGATGGCCAAATTAAATGATATTTGACGAAATAAACATTTTGAGCAAAAAATTTCTTAAAAATAATAAATTAAACTTTTCCTTTTGGAAATAAAAGGTTTAAAAAAAACAAAACTGGCTCAAACAGTATTGTTACTCTGAATAATAAAACAATACCTATTTTGACATGCACAAAGATTACTTTCATCTCAAAGTAGGGTTGCTAGTGAAATGGTGTGATGCGCATTACATTTCTAAAAAGAAGAATAAAATTATGAAGAAGCTGGTCAGGGGTGTGGTCAAAAGATAAGTTGAAAATAGTTGTTAACTACTTTTGTGTTTTTATTGGTCTGCACTCTTCACCATTTTCTTTATAATTTGAAATAATATGGTCAATCATTGATACATAAGAAAAAATTTACTTTTTTAGACTTAGTGACAGTGTTAGAAGTTATATAAAAGAGTTATTTTAGTATACAAATATATAAGTTCTTACATATTATATGCATAAGTAATATATTATTATTTTAGGGGAATTTATTCGCAACCTTGTGTCACTTGGAAGTGGAGGGAATGGTGGAGTTGTCTGGAGAATAAGGGCAAATGAAACAAAATTAGTGTGTGCTGTTGGATCAAGAAATGGGAATGAAGAAACAAAACTGCTTGTTCTCGACTTTGATGTTGACAGCAAGTGAACTTGTTATTGATATCAAAAGTGGCCTAATGATGAGGACGACTCTTTTGATCGTCATTGATTTTTTAGTTATTTATTTTTTTAAAACTTTCACATGAAAGTATTTTAACATAGTAGCAACAATCTTGTTGCATTTTGTTCTGCCAGTTATCGTTCTGATCCAGAGAAGGTTCAACTGTTACGTAGCTTTAGTTAAACTTTTGATTTGTTTTAGAAGTAGAAGTGCTCAGAATATACAGAGCGCTACATGTACACTGTTCCATGCATAGTGATTCCCTAAATAGATCTTGTCTCTTTGTAAAGACACTCAATAAAAATGATTCGTCCTTGAACATGTATTTATGTACTATACACGTTTTATATATATATTTAATCTATATATAAAATGTATTTAAACATCTTTCTGAGATATGCTGTTGTTAAACAGTAGAATGATTATATTTTGCTTAGTATTCTACTGAATATTTATTTTTTTATACTGAATCGTAATTGTAACTCCTTTAAATCTTTTCTATCTTCAGCAAAGGGAGTTTTTCTGAATTTTGTATGTAGTATTATATTTTATTTTGTATTTAGGTCCTTTCTTGGATCTAATTTTTTTTCTTTTTAAACGTTTGGCCATGACAATATAATTTTTTAGGACCTCTTCTTGCCTTCTCAATACTTTATTGAAAGTACTCAGTAAGATTTCGATCCAGGTGTTTGTAAATAGGTGAATTTTATTTGTTAAGGATAACTGTTCGGTATTTTGTACCTGCAAATGAACTATATGCTTATATACTAACGGTATTTAGAATGTTAGGCGATATTATTCTTAAGTAATGAAAAAAGTGCTAAGTTATTAATTGTGTAATAGAAGGTTACACAGAAATTTGTACTAAATCAGGGTATAGCTGTTCTCTACCTCCCTTGAAGGATAGCACCTTTGTGCCGCCTCTTGGCTGCTCAGGCCCCTAATTGTGTGTACAGATAAATGATATTTTACAGAATGACTTTAATCTAATCATCAAGTGTTTCATCATTGATATTTTTAATTTATGTATTCGTTTGATCTTTACTAATCTGTTTTATTATCATGTCAAGTTCTCTATTTGTGATTAAGGATATTGAACTGGTTGATGTATATCTACATTTGGTTCCTCTTTGTTGTTTATAATTGAAAATTCTTAATGTAAACAATTCCCTTCTAGAAATGCCGATTTTTAAAATATTTTTATTTTGTATGTTTATTTGTTAATCAGATAAATATACTTTAGTTGTTATTTGGTTATACTTTTTTTTTGTATTAATATTAATTTGCGTTATTAAATTTTAACACCTGTTATTCCAACAAATTATTATTGTACAATAAATTTATTAGTCAGTGTTATTTGTCTTATCATGGTATTGCAAATTATGTTATATTTTAGTATCTTTATTTGTTTTTCTTATCTTATTCCATATTTGTTATTATTTGTAAATTGGACTTGTATTATTTATAGGATTTTAATAAGAGAATAGAACTTTTGTGTTTTATTTTTCTATTATTTCAGATACTGTCATGAATAAATTTGTTGTTGTTGTATTACTTGTAGACTGAAAGGAAAGGGAATATTGCTCAATCATAAGTTTTTGTAAGGTACGATATGAAATATCTTGTATAATATTACTTTAATCCTACTATGATAAGTTTTGTATGTTGTTTCGTTCACCAGACATTTTTGTGTTGAATGTGTTTCGTGTTATATTTCTTATGCATTATACTCAGTGTTGATGCAGCATACAGAATATTTTATATTGATAAAGTATTGTACCGAAATATTTTTTTTAATTCCATTCTCCATAACCTTTTGTTTCTAAGCCTTTTCATTGTTTTGTCGATGAGCAAAATTACATCCATTTTTTTGAAGATTTATTTATTTTATTTGGTTCTTTCATTAGTTTGTAAGTTCGAAGGATGAAATATTTATTCTAAATATCGTACATATATTGGTTTAATATTTATAAATTTCCTAAGGAATTATTGTTTTCTTTCCCCTTATCATAATAAAACTTTTCTTAGAAATGACTTTGATGTGACTTAAATAATAATTATTATTTCACTTTGTGTTTAATTTTTTGTTCTTACCTGTAATATTTGTGGAATAAATAGCAAAATAATAATAATTAGTAAAAATAATTAGATATGGGAGAAAATAGCTGATTATTGTTATTCAACATGCTATTTCCTCTTTAATTTGTCTTTTGCTGAGTTTTTTAATAATATGTCATGTACTATTATAAGTTTATTAATTAAGCACAATTAAGTTTTGATCAATGCCTTTTGCTAGTAGCAGTCCTCTTTCTAACTCAGCGTCTCAATTTTGGCTGATAACATTCAGAAATGTTATTTAAACTTTAAATAGTGTCTCAGGTTTGGCTGATAACATTCAGAAGTGTTATTCAAACTTGAAACTTCAAATTCAAGTTATTGCTGATACTACTTTTTTTTTTTGTTATGGTTTGTTGAATGACTTAATCATTAAATTGTTTTTCACCATTAATCAATATTTAATTGTCCAACATTGTGCATAAATGCATCAGTAATTTTATGTTACAAATGAACTGAGCTGTGTTAATAATAGAAGTAAATACTGGTATTCCAAATATTTGTAACATTACCCACTATTAATGAAACAGAATTACTTTTACTTTAGATTTATAATTTGTTTGTATTCTATTAACATTAAGCACTTCACTACTTAAAAAGTAGTTGCAAAATGCAAACTGTATATTACTCTGCATTACCTACCCATACATCAACAGATATTTTAGGTAGGCCACGGATTTTATGTTGACATCCTTGGGTTTGCCTGTATGTTAGGGGCAAACTGGTTTGAGGGAAGAGATCTCTGACAGATGTGTAGAAGAAATTGGACTGAAGTCAAGCACAACACTGTTACATATTACACTAAAACTCAGGACCTATATATAAACTTTCAAGCATGCTCAAAAAATTGCTAGATTTACCTACTTATCATTTAGTAATCATCAGGCACGCCAGCCTATGCAATTTGTCAAGGTTGTTCCTTAGCATGCCTACATTGGCCCTGTATCACCTATATAACCATAGGTCTTATGTCTGTAATGTACAGCTAGGATACCATTCTAGGTTTAAATCCCCAAGTCTTGCTTACTGCTTGTTTAGGGTCCATAAGCACTTGAGAGCTTTGTCAACTTTCTTCTGCACATGCTTGTGCCATTGTAATTTGTGATCCAGAATAATCCCCAGCTGTTTAACCTCTGACTTTGTTTATCTGGTTCCCCTTTAATACAGGTGATGTAATTGTCACATTGTTTTTTTTTATAAAGATGCTGACATCAACCATGAGTGGGTTGTTCAGACCGATGTTCGTACACCAGTCTGCCAGAATATCTGTTAATGTCTTGAACAGAAATGAAAGTATATTAGGGTACTTTCCTCTAATCACTACAATCAGGATAGCAATATCATCTGTGTTTCCCTGTGTGAAAAAATCCAGTGTTAAGGGTTGTCAACAGGAAGTCAACGACCAAGCACCACAGTAGTGGAGAGAATACACCACCCTGTGGACTGCCTCCTTTGGGCCTAATCCACAGTTCAAGACTGCCCTAGCTCCAATTTAGGGATCCTTAGTTCCAACATGGAATTTATGCATCCAGATATGATAGGATCTATATTTCTATTCCTTAGTGTGCCATTGATGATGCTGCAAGGATTTAGTCAAATGCTCCTATGAGTCAGCAAGGATGCCAGCTGTGATCTTTCTTTTGTCTAGTTATTTTTCAATCGTAGAGACCAAGTTGTGTAAAGCTATCTCACAGGATTTCCCTGCTTGGTAAGCAAATTGGAATGTTTAGCATTTGCTAACAATTCCTGTTCTTATATCTGTGTACAATCTTTTCCAATATTTCCTGCAGAAAGGATGTGAGACATTAGTTGAAATGATAATAAGATCTTTTCCCTGGTTTGGGTATATAGCATACTTTGGATGACCATCTATTTAGAATGTATCCAAATGCTGCCTAGTGTTAGTGATTCGAGTAGATGCACTGTGATTTACTTGTAGGTCTTTTTGTAACAAGGCTGGAAAGATGCCATTAGTGCCATGTGATTTGAGTTGATGGTGACAATGAGTTAATCACCCATGCAATTTTGTCAATAGTGATGATATTAATGGCTTTCTCCTACTTACCTTTACTAACACTCTAGTTGCTTATTGTAGGAGAAATATTATCTTTTTAGATAGATCATATCTGATATATTTATGATCTGAGCATGACTCTTCATTGGAGACATGCTAGTTGACTATATTTTAGCTGATATAGCCTGTTGCCAACGTAATATCAATAAATTCTGACCTGACCCTATTACTGAAGGTAGGTTTCCTGCCTGTGTTAAATATATCTCAGTAAAATAATAATAACTGGACGTTATACAAATAAAGTGTTATCACGAAAACGGAGGTCCTGGGATGAGTTTATTGTAAAAGAGAAGAACCCATGAGTTACTATTTACTGGTTGACTTGGCAAGATTATTGCGCTTCAGGCAATGTCAAACCTCAAGCATAGAGATGCCTAAACTACTGAAGGTGGCAAATTTTTTCATCAAGCAATATGTCTCCGGAATGATCTATCACTGCCTGATGTAGAAGATGATTTTGTGTTACGGAGTTTCATCTTGGTATGGATTTGTGCCGACTATGGGACAAAAATTATCTACGTATTGTCGTGGACAAACAGAAAATTAGTAAAGCTCCAAGGCAGCTCTTAGGAATCTTTAATGATTGCCTGTATAGGGGATACTTGTTGAAACGATAAAGGATCATAGAGGACGTTGACTGTTTTATAGGAAGGAGGGGGAAGAAGGACAGACAGCTCCCAAAGTCATACCTAAGTACCTTATATAAATCTCCAGGTTAAGATTGCTGTATCAGGTATTGTAGGAATAGATAACTAAGAAACATACCATCAAAGAATTGAACCGGCGGTGGATTGCCAAAATATTTGTCCACTGTTTAGTCCCGATTAGAGGCAAAGTGGGCACATCCAGACAAATGGGTATGGAAAGTCCTTACAAGGTATAAGATTTTTTGGGCCAAAATGCATAGCTTAGCTATGCTCCACGCCATTACAAATTGGAAGGGTTTAAGAAACACGGTCCACAGGACGACAACCGTCTGCTGATTCACTGAGGGCTACTTCCCTTTCTGAATAAAAGAAGAGAGCGCCCGTACTTTGAAGAGCTTGCATACGGTCGGAAGGTGACAATGACACCGGAGTATTCAAACTTGTCCCCAGAAGAAGGGAATCAGCAGACAGAAGTGTCGGTCAGGGTTGTCTGTTCTCAGGCGGTTCTCCGGCCTGATATCCACTTTTCAGAAGGCCCTCGACAAGGCGTATTCAATAATAAGTAAGAAAGGAACACCCGTGCAAGAGGATGAGCCCTGGACACTGACACAGGTAGATGAGGTACAGTAACAGTTCTAGTTGCCGAGATGAAGCGGACGGACTAGAACTGTCAAGATAGGAGCCAGCTTACTACTTGCCGACTAGAGCTGTGGAGAGACGGGACCAACTACACTGATTGCCGTGATGAAGCGGACGGACCAGTGTAGCGGCTAAGGATTAGGTTACAATGTTAGGAGGGATGACGTCTCGTGTGTCGCAGTGTTTGCGGATGTGTATGAGGACTATCTTCTCATAAATTTTTGAGATATGATGGAGGAGACTGCTGGGCCGGTAGTCTACCGGATCCGCTCCTCGTTTTCTGGGCTTGAGTGGAACAAAGATACCATGTTTCCACTCCGTTGGGAAATATCTGAGGAGAGAGCATGAGTTATATATGTTGAGCAGAAACACTTGGGCTTTTCTGGGGAGCTGTTTGAGTAGGACATACGAGATGTTGTCCTTTTCTGGACTTGTTTCCCTTTGTTTTCCTCAGTGTTGCAGTCAGGTCTTTATGGGTTGAGAAAATGGTGTTTTCGGTCTGGGGTTGGTGGTGGTATACAGAGACGGTGCGTGCATTGTCACGTTGTAGGTAGTAGTCAGATAGAACGTCTG
>NW_027105031.1:1794517-1801329 GCF_000696795.3 Halyomorpha halys
TATTGTGTATTTTGTTTTAGTCAGGTAGTTTCCTAGTGCATTGCCTTTTGCGCAGTTCCATGAGTGGTGTTTGGCGTTTAGGTCACCTAGTATGATGTGTTGTCTGTCGTTCTCGATGTCACAGAGACAAGTCTTGAGTGTGTCCGGTTTGGCACTGGGGCTTCGGTAGACGCAAGTGATTTTGTAGGAGTGTTCTAGTCTTAGTTGTATTGTGATGGCTGTGTGTTTGTTGTCGTGAAGTGTGGATCCGTTGATGAGTCTGGATGGGACGTCATGACGCACCAGTAGTGCGACGCCGCCGTGTATGGGGGAGTCAAGTCTGTAGGTAGTGTACCCGCGGAAGTATGTCTGTGTGTAGTTGCTAGGTCTTGTGTCCGTAAGAGCGACTATGGATGGCCTACGAGAGACCAGTAGGGTTTCTAGCTCAAGTTTTCGTTTCATGAGCCCTGTTATGTTATAGTTGATTATGCAATGTCTAACCATTGATCCTTGGGAGTGTGTTTTGAAGCACAAGGTTAAGTGTGCTCATCAATGTTGTAAACATGGCTTTCATGTCATGGAACATTGACATGAGGTTGGAAACCCATGCCGGATCCGAAGACGGTGGTTGGATGGTTGGTGGGGGAGGGCCGTATATAATTCTGCCCGCATAAGAGGAGGGGTCTGATTTTTTTAACTGAGGTTGAGGTACCTCTTGGATGTTTGTGGTGGAGGGCCTGATGGTTTCCCTCTTGGCTTGCAAGGCGTTGATCTTGTCAGTCCTTTTTTTGCATTTTGTATATGAGGATACATGATCCTCGTCACAATGAATGCACTTTGGTGGGGTATTTCTAGGGCATTCCTTTATGGGGTGGTTTTCCCCGCAGCGGACGCAGATTGTTATTCTGCTGCAATAATTTTGAGTGTGGCCAAATTCCTGGGAATTGTAACATTGCTTGGGGCCACCGATGTTTCTCATTTTTAACTGAGTATATCATGTGGTCTATGGGACCCACTTTTTTAATATCGTCAATGGTAGTTTTGTGATCGATTGAGTTTGGGGTCGAGGATCAACCCGGGCAGTATATTTTGGCTCTACATAGCCTTCCTCATCAGGGGGAGTCGTGATGCGACGTCTCTTACATTGCCTAGGGGGGTTGGGAGATGTCTGTTTTGTTTGTACTGTACTATGATCGACAACCATTGCCGTTGGATTCGTCATGTTAAAATAAATTAAAAACTTAAAATAAACTTAAAAGGCTAAAATAAAGATAAACTTAATATTTAAAGATTTAAAATAATAGATTTAAAAACTTTTAAAAGAAATTGTTTACTCACGAGCCCTCACATAGTGAGGGGAAGCTAAAAAGGACACACGTGGCAATGACTCAGCAGTTTTCAGAAAAACCGTTGGTGACGTCAGAAGCAAGACAGCAGACTAGTAGGAACAACCTTACGCTTCCAATGGCAGGCGCCGGGTCATTGCGTTGATGGCGGGTTTTATGCTGTAATCCCCGGTGCGTATGAAGATATTGCGCAGGTTGTTTCGTTGGCCAATCAGAGCGAGGATGTGCTTCGGTGGCTTTCTGTTGGCGTTGGGGACTGGAGCGAACCTTGGGATGTTCCTATTGGCTGCCCTCTTGATGCTGTTGGTGATCCACTCGACTGCTGTGTCCACCTCGTCCGGAGTACGAAATTGGCCTATAGCTGGTAGGTCTTCTAAAACGCTCGACCTATATCCCCCCCAATTAGCCTCGTGCAGAAGGTATTTGCTCGCAGGTGGTGTGACGAACTCGCCTTCAAAGGTATAGAGCACCGGGCGGTGGTCGGAAGTTCCATAGGGCAACACCCGGCAGTCCGGGACCTCATGCATGCTTCTGGAAAGGATTAGGTCGAGCGTTGAGGTGCATGATGCGACCTGCGTGCCTGAACGTGTGTACCCCCGGGTGAAATAGTGCCAGCCTGGTCTTGGTGATGTACGTTCCCAGCGGGTTATTGCTGCTACACAACCAGGCAGTGTGTCGGGCATTTAAGTCACCCAGTACAATATGTCGACTTGTCGCCTGGGTATGTTGCAGCAGCAGTTTAATAGAGGTCAGGCCTGCCCTGGGCCTCTTGTATACACAGGTGAAAGTGTAGCGCTGTTTGAAGCGGACGTGTCCCGTGTGCGGAGGTGGGTACCCTCAGTGGTCTTCACAGGGATCGGTACGTTTCGTGATGGGATGTCTCTCCTGACCAGAATAAGCACTCCCTCCCGTGCTCCGGGGAGACAGGCTTCTCGATACACCACATATCCCCTGAAGTAGATCCGTGGCGACGTGGAGGTGAGCATCGTGTCCGTGAGTGCCGTCACTGACGGTCGATGCTGCTGTAGTAGTAATTCTATTTCAGCCTGCTTCGGTGAGAGGCCTCTGACGTTATAATTTATGACCAGGTGATCAGTCATAGTGACGCGCGAGTATTTTGCTTATCATATCTAGCAGCGTCGTCACCATACCCATCATCTGGTCCATACGGGCACATAACTGTTCTATCACTGGATTGTTGGAGGCAATGGTCACCGGAACAGGCTGGGCCGTCGGTTGTTGTTGCTGATTGGCTGGTGATCCGCCTAGGAGCTCAGCGAATGCGACGCCGCTCTGTACATTCCTGCTGGGCTGCCGTCTTCTTGATGTTACCGGTTGCACTGGTGGAGGTATCGGGTCGTTCTTTTTGGCTCTGCGTTCCATGATGTCGACTCTGGTAGGACAGTCACGCGCCGTGGCCATATGAACTTCCTTGTTGCATACTGTACATTTGATCGGTCCTGTCATTGGGCATTGGGCCAGCTCGTGTTGTTGAGAGCATCTAGGGCAAACCACGCGACGGTGACAATATCTCATGGTATGACCATATTGCTGGCATCGCCTACATTGCACGGGGCACCCATCCTCTTTGAAGGGAGAGACCCTGAAACGCACATGGTCAATTGCGTCAAGTTTTCTGATATCGGTTATTTTCACATAATGCTCCGTTATGCGCTGGATAAGGTCTATCTCCTCTCTTTGTCCATTGGGGAGTGTTTTTGTGAGGCGTCTTATCATTTTATAACCTGGGAGTTTCTCCTGAAGATCGATGGCTACCTCACTCATATAGGTGTCGAGGTCAAAGCCATAGAGGACCCACTTCTTTGTCCTTTTAGTACCTCGGGGGGCGAAAGTATGAAATTGAATTATGCCCATCTTGGACAGTAACTGGCTGGCCTTATCATGATGTTTTTCCGTTTCTAGATAGAGTCGGGTCTCTTGCCTCGAATTATTACTCATGAATTTGTGGATTCCGATAGTGGCGAGGACTGACTTGACCGCCTGCTGCGCCATGACAGGTGTTATGATGATGGGTGGCGGACGTCGCTCATTGGGCAGCTGCTGGTTGTCCCGGACTACATAACGGTTACGCACGATTGGTGTCGGGTTTGTGATCGACACGTCTTGGACAGCATAAGAAGTTCTTCGAGGTTTGTAGGCACGCCGGGCCACTTCCACCTTTTCCCAACCCTCGTCTCTGGTTCTCTTTGCGCCTTTGTTTGGCGGATATTCCTCTTCTTCCTCTTCCATATTCACGTCTTGCTCTATTTCCTCCTGGTACGAGTCAGTCGGAGATAGGGGGGATATTTGATCCTCGTTGCCTCCAGCCTCAGCCATGTTGGTTACGCACACACTATCAACACTCCTGTCCTTAACCGTGCACCGAAGGCAGAAATGTCACTTCGCGCACATACACTTATTATATAAAACTGACTAACCTGGGTTTCCCATAGGTCCAGGAGTCACGTGAAGAGTCTGCAACTGAAGCGACGACTGGAAACACAGAAGAAACTGAAACAGTATTACAGGTGACAGATGATCAGCAAACACGTCCTCTCTGGTCAACTGCCTATGATGAACTGTGTTTATTCCTATGTGAAATAAGAAATTTTTTTTTTTTTTTTCCTAGCCCCTATAGAAAAAAATTTTTATTGTTGAAATTTTTATATATATACATATTTACAATTGTTCTTTTACTGGAGCATTGCTCCATTCTAAGGACAGGTTGAGATTATAATTGTTTGAGTCTATATAATGTTTAAAAGACGAGGTGCTGGGGCACACTTCGTTTGCTGAGTTTTATCATACACACTAAAAAACTAAAACTAAAACTAAAACTAAAGAGTGTCCTTTCAATTCATTTCAATGGTCGGTACATCATTGGCTACGAGGGTGGAGGTCCTGCCAGCGTACTGGAGGGGGCGCTGGTGTCAGTGATTGGAAGAGTGGATTGGTCAGATGTTTGAGGGAGTCGAAGAACTTGACATGCCTCCGACCAATGAACTCTGGTACTGTAGGTAGTTAGAGGAGTTGATGTAGTTCCGGAGGCTTCTTCTTTTTCCACGATGTAGTGCGGACCATCCTCCGCAACATACTATTCTGGAATCCCTGAAGGTGGCGCTGCGTGCCGTCAGAGAGAAATGTGAAGAGTGGTGCTCCGTAGAGAAGTGCCGGCCTCAGAATGCTCTTGTAAACTTGGAGTTTAAGCCGCAGAGAGAGCGCTGGCGATGTGAGGAGGTGGTTTAGTCTCTAAGACCGCCTTCGTACAGTTCTCGTTTTCTGGTAGAGGTGAGTGGAGAACTAGAGATGACGGTCCATCTTCACGCCCAGATATACTATCGAGTTTGAAGGGGAAATGATGATGTTGTCCAGTTTAAGCGACTTCGGGAGAGTCGATCGCTTGTACTGTTGCTGAGTGAACACAACGCAGTCTGTCTTAGCTGGGTTCATGGTGATGTTTAAATTACCCAGGCGTTGAACAATCTCTTTGCAGACCGCTCCGGCTCACCCTAGGGCATGTTTGGGGTTCATACTGCTGCTGTAGATGGCGATGTCGTCGGCATAGGCGGCGACTGTAGCTAGTTTGTAATTTGCACCAACTACATCAGCGGTATAAATTGAAAAGAGGACTGGCGATAGAACCGCTCCCTGTGGAACTCCACACGTCAATGGGATGGAACAGGAAAATAAGAAAGGTCTTAGAGCCCCTTATATATATGCCTAGTCCATGTGGCTGTGACCGAGAAACGGTCGGTACACGTCTGCTTGAGATAGTTACATGGTATTGAGATAGTTAGTATCGTTTATTAATCATTTTATCGATATTGTTAATTATTATTTACAGACATTAATAATATATAAAAATAACAATATGTCTTTACAAAATAAAGCAATTTGTCAATTTGAGAGCTTCGGCCAGGCTCGAGGTTGTGCGCTCTGGCGGGTGGTGGCTGAACCGCTTGCTCCTTCTATCCCCTCTCGCTACATGAATACGATTTTCTAGTTACATTACTTTTGAAAATGTTTGATGTGTGCATAATAGATATAGGATACCAACTAGACAGGGGACAAGGAGCGCCCTAACGTGGCTTCACTCGTGTTTTCAAATTGCTAACAGCACAGATCAAACGAAAATCAAAATTGCTTGTCAAATAATGATAGTTCACTAGAATCAGCGCCGATATAGAGTAATCATAGCAACGAGAAAAAAAAAGATAAAATTATTGCTTTGGTAGGGATTAAAAAGGTTTTAGTTCTAGTTTTAAGTAGGTGGATTACCAAATGTTATATTTCTATTTCCCAGTTTTATTATTTTTTTTTTTTATGACTAATCTTTTTTTTTTAATTGCCTTTTTCTCTACCTATAAGTTAAATAATTTAAATGAATTAATAAAGGCTGTTTAATAATACAATCATTTGTCCAAAATATGTTTGGTATTTTTGTAGAAACTATATTTGTGTAAATTAGTTTTTTTTCTTCACTATCGTTTCCAAAATAAATTAAACAATCCTGGGCACAAGACCAATATGAAATTGCTTCCGAAACATGGAAAAACGCTTGTTAGGCAAGGTGGTTGATTGAAACGATAGTTCTCATTGTGATACCAAATTCATGGACTGGTTGGCGGGTTAAAATTTGATCTCTACCTCTTTTGCTGCCCGACCAACTTGAAGTAGTCAACTTATTTCTGTAATTAAAACTAGGAATGAATACTGGGGATGTATGAATATTCAATCGAACATCAACTTGTAATTACAAATTATGTATTGTTCTAGCTAAAAAAATAAAATAATTTTATACCTTTTAATATTTTCACAGTTGTAGCAATGTTCGATGAATATTCAATCTAACGTCAGCTTGTAATTAAAAATTATATATTGTACTATCTCACAAAATACAATCATTTGATCTTCTTCTTGGTAGCGCGGTACCAGCGTGGTAAGGCGCGATGCTACTACAAGGATCCGGGTTCGAATGCGACTGAGCAGAAAATTGTTTTCTGTTACACTGTAGCCATGAGTCAACCCTGTGGGTTCTGGAGACCTCCTGGGGTCCACCCAGCCTCATAAATAGAATAGTGTACCCTTATTTGAGCAAAAATCTGACGGTCGGGCGTAATTCTGACCAAATCACCTCCTTGCACAATCGTTGGTCTAGTAACAGTAGTTCCTTACAAAGTACTGAACCCCTGACCCTTCATGGGTTGTAGTGGTACAGATTTAATTTAATTTTTTCAGTCTTCTTTTAGGTTTTCATTAATTTATTAAACGGCAGAGACGCTTGGAATTATGAAGTTGTTGTTGTTGTCTGGGACTTTAGGGCGTAAAACCCTGAGGTCATCAACGCCCATGTTTCGTGCTTTATATTCTATTTCTATAATTCTATTTCACTTTAAATAATTTCGAAAAAAATTTAAATAATTACTTCTGTTGCTATTTTTTATTACGTATAATAGATTTTCTGGTTTAAATCTTATTCAAAGGGCC
>NW_027105031.1:1802149-1806194 GCF_000696795.3 Halyomorpha halys
AGAAGTGGAGTGCTGAGGCTATTGCATGTAATTCAGCTGTATATACACTGCATAATTTATGCAGTTTTATTTTATGGGTTGAGTTGTTTGTGATGAAAGAGGATGCTGTAGATTCGTCAGATTTTGATCCATCAATATATATAAAAAAAGGATCAGGAATATTTTGGCAAAGACGTGAGAACCTAGTTCTATATTCAGTAGGTGACGTAATACCTTTGGGAAATCGGGATAATTGGAGCATTGTATTTGGTAGCCTGTGTATCCATGGAGGATTAATGACTTCCGAGATTTACAGAGGCATTTCTTTAAAGAACTCAATAGCAGTATGTGTTCTTTCTGCCAACGGGAGTGTTGAATTTCTTTTATTTCTAAGAAAATTTGAATATTTAGGTTTGAAGATGTATTTATGCGTAGGGTGATCGTTTTGAGGGTATAATTTCGAAATATAGTTTATCGCCAGTGGCTAGATCATCCGCGAATAGTAACGGTTTAATCCCCCTTGGCAAGTTGAGTCCCAAATCGTTAATTGCTAGGCAGAATAGTGTTGGGCTGAGAACACAGCCCTGTGGGACTCCGCTACTCTGTTCGTGGTCAATGGAAAATTCGCATCCTATTTGTACTCTGAAGTGGCGATGTGAAAGAAATTGTTTTAAGTATTGGTACATTTACCCTTTGATTCCGACAGCTAATAATTTTCCAAGGATTATATCATGTTTTATATTATCAAATGTTTTTTTAAGATCAAAAAATATCGCAATTGAGTGTTGAGAATTGATAAATGAATATTGGGTTTCAGCCTCCAATGTAACCAGATGGTCCAGTGTGGATCGACCTTTACGGAAACCGGATTGGAAAGATTGTAAAAGATTATTGCTCTCTATTATCCACATTAATCTTTTATTGACCATACGTTCCATTATTTTACTGACACAGCTTGTGAGGAAAATGAGTCGGTAGCTGGATGCCATCCGCTTGTCCTTTCCATTTTTTAAAATTGGGATTATTATTGATTGCCGATTTATATTCAATAAAATTTTCCGAAGTCATACATTTGGTGAATTTTTTATATGCCTTACGGCGTTCTTTAATAGTCTTTTTACACCTATCATTAAACCAAGGGACAAGCGGTCTTCTTGGGGATCCTGAAGTCATCGGTATTGATGCCTTTGCAGCCTTTATAATGTTGTTAGTAAGGGCTTTACAACCTCTATCCGTGTCCATATCAGATGGATCAATTTCTGGTGGGGTTGCAAAGGAGGTAAAAAGAGTCCAATCTGCTCTTTTTAGGACCCATTTCGGCTTGGTATGTATATGATTCATTGATTTAAATTTTATATGAATTGGGAAATGGTCACTGCCGTGTAAATTATACAACACTGGACTACCGAGTGTAAGATCAATTGCTGAATAAGTCCCATAGCTGGAGCTAAGGAAAGTATGTTCCCCTGTGTTAAGTAGTATGAGATTAGTATTGTCCAGGAATTTTTCTATTATTTTGCCTCGCGTATTAAGATTTTGAGAACCCCACCGCGGCGAGCGGGCATTCAGGTCCCCCATAAAAAGCACAGGCTGTGGTAGTTCATTAAATATGTCTAAAAGGTGTTGGTCTTCAATTAAGTGATCCTGTGGTAGATATAGGTTACATACTGAGAAGGTAAAATTTAAATGGATTTTAACTGCTATAGCTTGGAGATGAGTATTTATTTGGATTGGTTTGGAATAAACTGATTGGTTGACGGCAAGAAATACTCCGTGATGACCATGGTTTGTATAAGGACCATCTTTCCTATATATTTTAAAATTTTTTAAATTTCTTTCGTCATGATTTGAAAGATTAGTTTCCTGGAGTGCTATGCAAAATGGATTTATATCTCTAATCAGAATCTTTAGATCATTATGAGTTTTAATTATTAAAAGAGATTATTAAATGAGTTATGATTAAAATTAGTTTTAAATCCGTTACAATTCCATTGTAATAATGACATAAAAATAAAATAAAAAAGAGAAAAAATTACCTTACATAGAAAAATAGAGAAAATATTTAGAAATATTTAATATATTTATTAAAAATATTTATTACCACCGAAGTGGTAGATTTCGGAAAATCTGGTGGAGGTTTAGCCTCCTCAGTCTTGTTTTGTTTTCGGGTAGAAGACAGTGGTTTTTCATGGACTTTTTGAGAATGGGTTGATGGAATACTGGAAACGAAGGGGGAGGTTAGAGAGGGAATCATGATAGAAGGAGAGGGTAAAGAGGAAATAATGGAAGAAGGAGAGGGTAGAGCGGAAATTATGGAAGGAGGAGATGAGGGTAAAGAGGAGGGAGGTTGGGTAATGGGGGGGGGGGTTCGTATGGGGGGTTCGTATTCGGGGGAATTATGAAGTGAATATTGTTTATATTTAGAATGGAATTTAAACTTTTTAACTAACTCCAATTTTCAACTTTTGTTCGTCTAATTTCTCCACTTTCCCAACTGTGCGGTGAATCTGAGTTAAAAAAAATATGGTATAGGACAGTTTTTTTTGCCATGGCACTCTTCTTGGACTAAATGAAATTCGTGGCATGCTTGATGGGCTTAAAACATTTCGCGTTACCCTCGTTGGATAAAAAAATAGATGCTAGAATATTATACATTGTGTATTTGCTAATTTAATTTTAATTGTTTTTGTTTTTTGTTTTTTTTGTAATATTTTCAGAAAGTGATATTCACTAGCGGAACCTTGGGATATGCTTGAGACACCCACGTTGCCAGCCGCGGCACCCACTTTGGCATAATACGTCATTTGACAGGTCCGTCCTCTAAAAAATAGGTCAGCATGTTTTTGTTCTACATTTTTTTTTTAATCCTATTTTTTTTCACTGCATTTAACTGACAACTGATGTTAGACAGATATCAAACACTTAGAGCTGTTGCACTCGACAAGAATTTTACCGAACCGGTTCGCTCCGGACCCGAAAAATAACCGTGATTACATTAATTCGCACACTGATGTAAATGCAGGTTTACCCTCGCTAACAATTTACCGACCTGGAAACTTCCGGGTGATAGCAGCCAGCTCATCTACTGTAAGAGCAGGCTGAACATGCCCGGAGTAACAAACCGCGCTATAGTAGGGAAATAGAATATTAATTATTGGAAGAATTAGACCTACATACATGTAATATAACAAGTCATAATATAGAGAAAAATATATTTTGTTTATCGATATACAGGTACTTTAATTCGGGTCATTGATTATAAAGAGGTTTAGTTATTTTAAGTTTAGTTATGCAATCGTGCCTAACAGCTTAGTTGTGCAATGCCTTCATAATGTTCGGTTGAATGGAAGTAACTTGCAGAACTGTTATGGGTTCAACAGAATATTTGATATCAAGACGTAATAAAAAAAGCACGAAACTACATGTTCGTTTCCACTGTGCTTAATTTTCTCAGTTACACTTTGTTCGATAATGTGATGATGTATAAAGAAATAAACATTCGATTTGAAGGATATTCAAATAATGAGGCCTGGGTTAGATTCGCGTTATAAGCGAATGTAGCGCTATAATGAGCCATTATAGAATGGATCCACTGTATTTAAATAATGTCATTCAACTATTTTATATAATTTAGAATTTTTTCTGTGTAATTTATTTTTAAATAGTTACCTCTAGAAAAATTTAATTAGTATCTTCAGATATACCCTGATTGCGGTGGACAATGTTAGTTCTTAGTCATGATGAAGTGATACATGATGAAAAAAATACTAATACTCTTTAAATAGGGTAGATATATTGCTGATACATTACTGAAACGCTGAACAGTCGTGCGGCACAGTATTGTTACATCCCCAGCATTAGCGCTCCCCTTCTCTATGGTACCTTTAATTGGGGAAAACTCTGGTTGAGCGTGATCTTGAAAACAAAATCACTTCATTGTATAACCGTTGTTTCATAAACAGTACTTTCTTATAAAGTATGAACCTTCAGAGGGTCAGCACTTCATGGATTGTAGTGATTTACATTATTACAAGTATATTTATTATAATTTAAAATTATTTATGAA
>NW_027105031.1:1806399-1815771 GCF_000696795.3 Halyomorpha halys
AGATCTTATTCCTTCTTCCCTTTTTTAATATTTTTCTTTGGTCGATATTTAAGTGGTGCCAAAACCCGGGAGCTTTAGATACCGGAGTAATTTTTGTTTTCAAGATGTATTTATTTTTTTGATTTCGTCGTCTCCTTTCATTGTATAAAATATGGCCAGTATCTGAATCATGAGAGCTGCAGTTCGGAACCTGGAGGGTTGGAACAACCAACCTCAAGTTCAAGTCAACCAACTTTTATCTGCAGGGAACATACTTTCGGAAGAACTTCAGCCACTACCGCAGCTCATGTCACGACGCTACAATGGATTTAGGTCCGTACGGCAACCACCCAAGACCAGAGGAAGGCGGTGCCAAACTTAAAAAAAAAATCACAGAAGAGACCGGAGAACTAAATCACTTTTTAAGAGGGGATGATCGACTAATAAGCCGAATTGAAGCGAAGACAGCTGAACACCTGCTCGACTGTGAGGATGCTGAGGTGTTGAGGGCAGCAGTCGTTTGCAGGGTGAAAAGAAGTATCCTCAATCAAATTCAAGTGATTGAGGAGACACCCAGGAGCGTAATCAAGGCGGGATTGAAGAAGGCATTTGGAGGATGACATTGGGCCTCAGAAGAGGACATATTTATAATGATTAGCAAGACGAAGACACCGAAACAGTATTATGGGCAGTATGCCGTGAAACTCATGGCACGCTACAACAGAATCGCCGGTAAACTCAGCGAAATGATGGAGACAATCCAAGTACGGGGTCGGATGCATTTCCTATCGAATGTACTAAAGATTCAGTTGGTAAATGAGCTGGGAAAGGAGGGAATACCGAGAGAGCGCTCCTTCGTAGAGTGTGCGCAGGAACTAATTGACACCAGCGCCAGAGAGGAAGAATCCCGTATGGAAGTAGAAGAAAGCAGATGGACGAGGGTTGGTTTTAATGAGGACTAATCCAGTTCCATGGAGAAGAAATGAATGCCATCATAGTGGGAAGGAAAGAGTAGTTATCACCGAAAGGAAACAGATAAAACCAAGAAGCAGTGGGCGCTGTGAGGACAGAAAATACCGTGGATGCGGGAAAGAAGGACATTTAGTGGCCCACTGTCCACGCACAAGGTGTTTTGAATGCTGAAATAAGGAGCACTTAGCCAAACAGTGCCCATACATATACCAACGAAGAGATGTGGACCGGGGTGAACCAATGGTGATCAACGCCCAACGGATTCGGGGAAGCAACCGGAGGTTGAGTAGTTCATCTAGTGAATCGTCGGAAACATCGGGGAGGTGGGAGACTGAAGAAGAAGCTGAAGTTAGTCAAGGGGACAGATTGGAAACACGAGGATGGAAACAAGGAAACAAAGGTGGATGGAGGCGAGGAACTGGAGAGAGGAAGGTGTGAGACATCTGAAGGGGATGTCGGCAGCGAGTCGACCACACACTGCTGAATTATAATGTGAGGGAAAAGAGCGGCGATCTGCCTATAATAGAGATAGCAGGAGTGACGTACTTGGTAGACACCGGCAGTTCCAACACTATCATGTGCCGAGAAGCCCTAGAAAAGCTGTATAGCGGACAGAGGACATACCAGATGAATGTCAATGTAAATTAATCACCCTGGTTGGCCCTTGTGAAGTAGAGGGGGAGGTGGAGATATGGTTGACACGTTGGGGGTTTAGTAGGGAAACCTTGCAGGTACATATGGTAGGAAGTATGGCTAAGGAATACAAAGTAATTGTGGTATGTGACCTACTAGGCAAGGTGGGAGCTTGGGTTAGAAATAGGAGAGTAAAATGGAAGATTAAGTTGGGAGGAAAAATCTACAAATGTTATTTTCAGCGGAAGAACGCGGACACTCGGGTTGGAGCAATCAATCAGGCCGAGGACTGGAGACGAAGCCTGAGGAAGGAATACGAAGATATCTTTTTTAAAGAAGGGGACAAGCTCGAGAAGACCGGGAAGACGGTCCATGAGATCTTACTAAAACAAGACAAAGTGTTATACGTGAAAGAGAGGAGTTACCCGCAGGCGCCACTCATCACAACCAAGAAGAGCTTCAAAGTTTAAAACACCAGGGAATAATTATTGACAGTACTTCCTCGTACAATAGTCCGTTGTGAGTAGTGGAAAAAAAGAGCGTGCCTGTTGAAACTACCGAAAAGTATAGGGTGGTAATAGATTACAGGAAGTCGAACGAGAATAACGTACATGAGAAGTATTCGATCCCAGATTAGAAGAAATTTTGGACAGGCTGAGCGGAGCTACGGTATGAAGCACTTTAGACTAGCAGGATGGATATTATAAGATAAAAATGCACCCTTAGGATCAACATATGATGGCATTCATATTTGAGAGAGGGCATTACGAGTTTACAAGGATGCCGTTTGGTCTCAAAAACGTCCCCATAACCTTTCAGCGCCTGATGGACGAGTTTCTGAGAGGAATTTACGTATCCGTCTTTCAGATTAAATAGATGATCGCCTAGTGTTCAGTAAGAATAAAGACGAACACGTACAACATTTACACAACGTGTTCCAGAGATTCAGACAATTTAGGCTGCAATTATCGAGAGGGAAATCATTGTTGGAGGCTGAAACAAATACATTTTTTAGGCTACACAATTTCCAGTTGCAGCTATATGGAAGATAGCAGTGCCTACGGATGTGAAGGGAGTTCGGTGGTTACTGGGAATTTTAAATTATTACTATTAATATTATGATTTGTACAATAAATGGTCGAGTACCTCGTCCCACTCAACAACCTTCTGAAGAAAGGCAGGAACGTGAACATTACTCCGATGGTGGAAGACAATATCAGGCGGTGCATGGAGAAGCTGCAGCAGGAGCCAGTGCTTGCTTTCCCAGACTTCACCATCACTAAAGCAGCGAGTGAGTACGCGCTGGGAGCAGTGTTGTCCCAGGAGCGCCTGACAGAAACGTAAACCAGATATAGTGCACTGGAACGAGAACTCTATGGAATAGTGTGTCATTGTCACGAGTCATTATTAGGTTTAAATCATGTACATAGCGTTTACTTTTATTGTAAATAGTTTTCTTTATCGTTAGTTTTTTATGTTATTATATTGTATATGTTGTATATTGTAGTATTTAGTAGTTTACGAAGATTGTTCGGAAACTGGTGGGGGGAGTTACGGACTGAGTCAGCTGCAGCAGGACCCGGTGCTTGCTTTCCCAGACTTCACTATCACTACAGTAGCGAGTGAGTACGCACTGGGAGCAGTGTTGTCCCAGGAGCGCCTGACAGAAACGGAAACCAGATATAGTGCACTGGAACGAGAGCTCTATGGAATAGTGTGGGCTGTTGACCTCTTTAGGCTGTTGACCTATGTGTTCGAGAGAAGGTTTGAGGTACATACTGGCCATAAGCCCCTGCAATGATTGGGAAAATTGAAGGAGTCTTCGGCCAGGATTACGCGTTGGAAAGAGTTATTGAGACGGTACAATATGTTGCACCGTCTCAATAACTCTCATATAAAGCAGGTAAAGAAAACGTGGTAGCTGAATGGTTATCTCGAGCCTTAACTGTGAACGCCTTGGAAGAAGACAACGGGAAACCGTCAGGAGGAAGACTTTCTACAGGAATGGACACCGAGAGAGGAAGACAATTGGGAGGAATCTTCGTCAAACGGGAGGTCTGAGGAAGGAAGACCAATAAATGTGGAGGGAGTAGAGGATAAACATCAATGACAAGAGGCTGCAGATTGTATGGAAGACAATGGATTGCTTAAAGTTGAGTGTTGCGAATATGGGAGACGACGATTTGGTCAGAGCCAGTTGAGAGGGACAACCAGATTTACAGAGTGTTGAATGATGCTTCAGAGCCCTGAGAAACTTCTCATCTTTACGTGTACAACGCCATCGGGTAGGAGAAGATCAAGCAAGAAAAGTCGTTGGAAGCAGTGTTGGCAGCTCTGCAGTTGTGGTTCCAATTCTACGGAGTTCCGGAGCGCATCGCATCGGATGGAGGCAGAGAATTTGACAATGCCAGGGATTCGAACTCAAATGAAGGACCTTGACGTGGCATGGTACCTCAAGTTTTCACCATTTGAGATCCTCTTTGGGCTCCGAGTTCATCGGCGGGACTATAAGGGCACGGCAGTGGACGGTGAGGAGATACATAACAACCACATTGCTCGAAGACAGTTATGGGGAAAAACACGGGAAAGAATGGAAAAGGAAAAAAACAGGAGGGGATTACGGGAGAATTTACACGTCACAGACAGGATAGGAGAGATCAAAATCGGGCGATCATCTACAGGAAGTTGGGGTCTAACAGGGGTAAGAAGATACAACAGTCAGGGTGATAACCATTAGAGAACACAATATAGTTACATTAGAAAGTGTCAGAGAACCGATAAAGAGGAGAACTGTCCATATTGAGCCGTTAAAACTTCCGGCAATCACAAAATAAAAACTGGAGTGCCCTCATTGCCACAACCAGATTATAATACTGAAATTGTAAATTTATTCTATTTGTTGTTTTTGAATTTTGTAAATATTGTTTTTCATTTTAACTTGTTAATGTATTGTATGAAGAGTTATTTTTTTATATTGTTAGGTTTAAATCACGTATATAGCGTTTACTTTTATTTATTTTTATTGTAAATAGTTTTTTTTAATGTTTGTTTTGTATGTTATTATATTGTATAGTATTTAGTAGTTTACGAGGATTATTCGGAAACTGATGGGGGGAGTTATGGACTGAGTCAGCTGTAAATTCGAAAATCCTCCAAAAAACGAAGCTCAAAATTTCCATTTTTTTATTCCCGCGATAATTCTTATTTAAGGGTTTTAAAAAAGAAATGAAAGTTTTTTTTTTACTACTTTACTTGAAGAATGTTTTGGGTTTTGTTATTTTTGTATTAAAAAAAAATCTAATGTAGAAGGCAATAAATATTGTTTTGTTATTTAACAAAAAAAAAATCTATTGCCATATTATAACCTTTAAATAAATACACAGCAAAGGAACAAGACAATAGTATAAAAATAGCCAAAATAGTGTTCCCAGCTCCAAGGGTCATCGGCAAGAACCCTCAGACACACGTCTAATATTTTCGACCTAGTATCACTAAAAACGTTTCATTGAAATAGGAATTCCCATTTATGTAGACGCTCCTTTTAAGTCATTTATGGTATGTAGTAGGACAGGTTTTATTTTAATTTATCGATGGTATCGACCGAATTTCTACGAAGGACACATTTTACTGGAGGATCTGAATGAAAAGGTTCCCTATAACTGCATTGGATATTTAAGATTTTTTCATTTTTAAATTTCGAATTCCTCTTGGTCTCAAAATATAACCCTGATTTAATATATTTAAAATTAAATGCAGTTTGACCAAGGCAAGGCAATAATGGAATAAATAACTACGAGACGTATGCATATTTTATTAGGCAACGTTTTGGGATGTCTTTCGGATTGGTTGTAGTACTGGAGATATATATTAAGAGATATTAATACACAAAAAATAGGTGATTTTTGGTCCTAAATTCCATAAAGTCGGGATTTGAATTTTTCTCTTCGTTGTTTGTATTTCTTTGACATAATAAAAGTCTAGAGAAATCTTTGTTCAATTTTTTTTGGCTACCATCTTGAATTAAAATAAAATAAATTAAACTCTGAGCCATCTATTCATACTAAAATACCTATTATGTAATTGGTTTTACTATATATATTTTAAAAAATGGGGGTAAAAAAACTGAAAAGCCTAAATTACTCTCTCATTTTTCACTCGATGTTCAATTACTTTAAAGCTATCTGCCAAATGAAAAAATATATTAAAACCTTTAATATAAACGGAGTATAAATTTCCAAAAACCTTGTGATACATTTTTAAAAATCGTAATAATTTTCCTAATAATAAAGAATCAAAATTTTATTAATTAATTTTGATAAATAGTTAGAAGTGCTACTCTAACGAATAATAATAATTAGCATTAATGGCTCATTTATCTAGCTTTGATTGTAATAACAGAAGTAATCTTTACGTCTTGTAAATTCTGAGATATTTTCTAAAATTGATTCACCGAATATTTATTTTTTATTATTTGGAATCAAAATTTTGGTGTTAAGAAATATATCGAGAAAATATATCCCAGGAGCTATTAGATGTATATTAGTCCTAAAGTTTAAGGTGATTAAATGCACTATAATGTACTTTTTTTTTTTTTTATTAATAATGTACCATCGACTAAGAAAAAACATTAAAGATTTTGGGAAACCTGAGTAGGCATTTGTTTTTCCAATAAATCAATATTTGCTGTAATAATATTGGAGTGATGTTTTTCGATGTGCTAGGAATTGGCCATCAGTACAAATCAGTCTGTAAAGAGTGGATTATTCTTCTCTTTCTAGCAATATACACTTAATATGTAAATATTCAAGATACTATAGGGAAGCTCATATAGGGAATCACGGCTAGAAAGAAATGCTTTATTCGGCTATGCTACCTAAATACATCGGGTTGCTAGGACATAGAGCATGCATATTATGACATGTTACAGAGCTAATGTATACCATTATAAGAAGATTTAGGTTTGATCATATTTGGTCCGACATACTCATCAGTGTTCAGTAAAATGGGCGAATCTAATAATTTTAGACAAGTATGTTTTGTATTTTATTTGAACAAACATTTAAATTTTTGAGAACCTGGTGTCCTTATCCTGATGTTTTGTTTTACATGGTCCAGGATTATTAAATTAATTTTTATGCAGGGATATTTCAATAGAAAATATACAAGTAAAAACAATACGAAATTGTCCACTTTGTTGAATTCACCCTTTTCAAAGAACACCCGCGAAGTGTGAACAAAGAAGTATCCTCAATCAAATTCAGGTGGGCGAAGAGACTCCTTGGAAAGTTATCAGGCAAAGAGTAAAAAAGTCGTTCGGAGGAGGATGGTGGGCCCCGGAGGAGGACATATTCATGGTAATCAGGGAAACAAAGAAACCAAGACAGTCTAGTGGGCAGTATGCTGCGTAACTCCTGGCACACTACAAGAATCGCAGATAAACTCAACGAGATGATGGCTAAAATCCAGGGTCGGATGCAATTCTTATCCATAGTTCTAAAGATTCAGTTGGCAAAAGATCTGTGGAAGAAGGAGGGATTTCTGAGAGAACGCTCGTTTGTGGAAATTACTCAAGATCTCTTAGATACGAACGCGAGAGAGGTGGAGGCCCGAATAGAAGTAAATCTTATAGGACAGCATGTAGGAAGAGCAGGGGTGGACCCGGATTGAATATCAACGGCCAAGAAACATGTCCAATCCTAGGAGAAGGAGAGAACACGGAGATGGTAGAAGAGAGAGACTAGTAACCATGGGAATAAAATGAGCCAAGCTAAGCTCAGAAATAATGGTCAGCGGGAGGAGCGCACGTGCCATGGTTGCGGGAAAGTAGGTCACTTAGTGGTTAAGGGAATACAAAGTAATTGTGGGATGTGACCTGCTTGTGAAGCTAAGATTAAGTTTGGAGGTAACCTAAAGGTTGATGCCACTAACTAAAGTGAAAGTTAAGATTCATTTAGCTAAGTACTGGTAACCAATGGGGAATCGAATTCAGACCGCTCTAGAGACCTATAGTCAGCGCTTTTGGCTATCTGAAAAGGCGGTATAGTTTCATAAACAACGGTTCTGTAATGTGGTCAGTACTTCTTTTCAACCGTCATGTTTTCCTCAGAATTCCTAAGGATCAAATACCCTCTTTGAGGAAATGTGTATACCAATTCTCGGAAGATCAGAAGGTCATTAGGACTGATAGTCGATTTAAAGCTGATAGAGCTGGAGGTGTGTTTCCTGCCACTCTGAACTCAAGATTTAAGAGTCAATTGCAGTGGTAGCCAAACTTAGTAAGTTTAAGAATTTCATTGTGAATGGCTTCGGACAAAAAAAAAAAAAAGAAAAAAAATGTCATAATATATTTTAATAAATATTTTTTAAATATAATTTATGAAGTAACCAATACATCATTATGCAAACATTTATGTAAGTTATGTATTTATATAAATTCATATGTGATAAGAACATTAATTAATGAGAACATTGTGCTTTCATTTCCTTAAAAATCCAAGTTCTTGATGGTTATTTGGTTTTTTAATTAATGATTGATTTTGTTTGTATTGTCAAACATTTATTCACACTTTACTGGTGGTTTTGTGAAAAGGGTGAATTAAAAAAAGTGGACTATTTCGTGTTTTTTATTGAAATATCACTGCATAAAAATTAATTTAATAATTCTGAACCATGTGAAACAGAACACCAGGATGATACCAGGTTCTCAAAAATTTAAATGTTTTGTAGGTGTTTAATTCGAAAACCACTTTGCAGTCGAAATAAAATACAAAACATACTTTTCCAAAAATTATTAGATTCGCCCATTATACTGAACATTGGTGAGTATGTGAGGCCAAATATGATCAAACCTAAATCTTCTTATTATGCTATACATTATTTATAGCTTTTGCCTATTTAATATTTAAATTCTTAGATAATTTTAAATATGCAGTAATGTTTTTTTTATATGTGAGAAATGTAGGAGTGTGTCGTATATAGTATATATATAATCATTATATATGAGCAGTATATAGTGTACTCAATATATTGATATTCTTGTTTGTTATTAATATTTGTATATGTAAGCCATCTACTTATAAGATAACTCTATTTATATCAGGATTGCACTATGACAAACAAATATATATAGGATATATTAGGATAATTCCTTATCAGTTGATCATGTGATAATTTTGGACATTGTAATAAACAGCTCTTTTCGAGGCAATTTACGTAAAAGTACAGTTCCTTTTCAAAATAAATTACTTTTTGAAGAAGTGAAAACACAGTACTTGACTCGTGGTTCTTCAGACATTAGTCTAACGTATTATTTATTCAATGGACTACATAGCTTCATATTTTGTGGAGGTATAAGAAAGTTTATATTAAATATTATAATATTCAAGAAACTCCTTCAGATAAGGATTGTGTATACATCGGGACCTGCTCGTGTTATACTGCAGGTGTCCCGAGTGTAATTTTATGTTTGAATTTAATGTTGTGTGGAAAAGGGGGCTAAAATTGTGAGACACTTTCCGCTAATTAACATTCATATATTTAATTAATTTATAATGTTTTTCCCTGGAGGGGCAATTATAGTTAGTGTGTTAGATTAATTTGATTTAATTATTCATAATAATATATAAACAGAATATTGGGGTGGTCTCATGGACTAATGGAATTTGGCTTATCTGCTGAATGAAGTTTTCGCCGACGCGGTGACGTCTTCTGGGCCGCTTTCTCGTCCAGGTGTGCTGTGGGCGAAAATGGTGAATGCCGTGTATTTTCCCCGTGTCTGTAAAAGACGTG
>NW_027105031.1:1816207-1816648 GCF_000696795.3 Halyomorpha halys
CAAAGAGACGGGGAAGGCGCAGTCTGCCATAAATAGTAGGTAAATAACCCCGCTCTAGGTAAGATGGCCCGTAGGCAACACAAAAGATTACAAAAATTATTAAACAAACATGCAAAACATACGAAAATAAAACCAGGCATGCAAAGATACGAAAATAAAGCAAATACATATACACAAATGCACATTAACGATTACGAAGGTCGATGGTCGGTGACGTGAGACAGTTGGAGTAGCGAGACGATTAACGATTGACGAATTTAGGACAAACGCTGGGCTCGCGGAGAGCAAATCCTGACGATTCGAGACGAATTACGAATTACGAAATGAGACAAAGCGCTTGGCTCGCGGAGAGCAAATCCTGCCGCCCACCCTGAAAAACCCAATCGCAACGAAAGAAGGCTAAATTAACGAACGAATGCGGGATTTGAGGATGCGTTTGAA
>NW_027105031.1:1820193-1835488 GCF_000696795.3 Halyomorpha halys
AGAAAATGAGACCCCCGACCCCGACTTTATATAAATCCAAAATTTAACCGTGAAAATCGGATGACTTAAATCCGACAGATTGATATATTTTATTTTTTGTCGATGACTCCTAAATAGTATTTTTGTTTAAAACTCATAAAAAAACTAACCGTTAATAAAACAAAATGCATTTTTATGCGTTACTTACAGTTGTATTTTACAATTTTGACATATTTTCATTTGAGTTGATAAGGTAAAAGAAGCAATTTCAAGTTGAGAAACAATATACCAGGTTTTCATTACAGTTAATAATGGGCAAAAGTCCACTTTCAAGTCTTATACATGCAGCAGTTAACGTGACAGTAGTTTTACAGCAATTACAATATGTACAATCACTTTTCTAGCTAAATCTTATGCGACAGTACTGACAAAGTAGTAAATGCTGTCACTACAGATGAACTGTTTACACCTTTATCTCGCGGAGGCCCCTCACCATCATTTATTAATGTAGAGTTCCTAAAGAATAAACGTCCCAACCAACAGTTAAGTATCTCATTCAGACCTTCTAATACCCGCGGTAGAAAAAGGTAATATTTATGATGAATTATGATCTCTACATAATGCTATTTATTTATTAAGCCTAACATGTTTATTTATGTTTTAGGAAAAAAAAAGAAAAAATTTAAAACAAGGCATTAAATGTGATATATACTGCTTATGGAACAATTACTGAAAATTGTCACCGTACGTATGTGTCATTATGCTGTTCTTTAACCCTGAGATTGTTATAAGCATTATAAAGCTCAACATGTGGTCAGTTTTATTTTACTAATAAATTGTTTATTGGATTGTGATGTTGAAAATGATTTAGGCATTCATTTTCTTTTTCTCGCGATAGAATGGAGAAGAGAAATTACTCAAGCTGGAAACACACTTCCATAATCCCATGGAAAGGCTATTTGAGCGGTGGGTACGTCTTTATTGTCAAGCGGCCGTGTGATGTGGTTGACCGCGGCTTTAACTGATCACTGCTGTCTCTTCTTCTAATCAACACCTCACACTTACTGCTTTAGTCTTCTTCACTCATTTCTCTTTCTTGTTTGTATTAGTTAATTATATATTAGTTAAGGTTTCTAAGAGTAATAAAAATATATTCTAAAGCATATTTCACAATGTTTTTGTATTTTTAAAAATTAAAACAGGTTCATAGGATTCTTTGAAAGACTATCAGGAATCGGTATCACGGGAAAAAATACGTATCATTCGGTTAATACAAATAGTTTAGGCCAGAATAAAGACACAGCTACAAATAAATATGACTTTTCAGTTCCGAGTTGTCTTTATGCAAACGATAACTTCTAATACTTTGTGGAGACGATAACCTCTAATACTTTGCGGAGACGATAATCTTTAATACTTTGCGGAGATGATAATCTCAAATAATTTGCGGAGACGATAACCTCTAATAATTTGCGGAGACGATAATCTTTAATACTTTGCGGAGATGATAATCTCAAATACTTTGCGGAGATGATAATCTCTAATATTTTGTGGAGACGATAATCTCTAATACTATACGTAGACGATAATCTTTAATACTTTGTGAAGACTTTAACCTCTAATACTTTATTAATAATAATAATCGTCTTAACAAACCTGAAGATTCGATGTTGATTCCTATTTATCTTGAAAACATTTATAACAAGTATTGTGTTATTGGGATGGGAGCCGAGGTGATCGAACCCGGCAGATTAATCCAGTTTCTCGAGTACCAGAACGAGGACCTGGTACTGACCAGTGGCAGTTTGTGGGTGCGGAAGGCGATCCAGAACACCTTAGAGTAACATTCAAGGTGCCGAGCAACACGATTACCTGGTTGGATGCAAATGACTAGTGGCTGTGGTACGAGTTGGTTCGACTGACCGCATGGAGAGCGCCGGTCTATTCGACAAAGAGCAGCCATCCCACTGAGGAGGAGCAATGGAAGGACAAGCGCTAATAGGTTCTAGCCTTTCCTATATTCCTCTTCATCTACCACATCAATGATCAAGGTAAGACAAATTAACATTCAGCACAATAAGTCTGCTACTGCCGAATTAGCCAAGTCACTTTCGGAGGTCAAATTGACCCTCGTGCTAATTCAAGAACACTATTGTTATAGAGGGGCTATTAGAGGATTAGGGGGTATAAATGGAAGGGTAATCCGCCCAACCCTATGTGAAGACAACCCAAGGACTTTTTTTAGATCCACCTTACCAATACTTAGAAAGACTTCTCCGACACGCTAGGGAGGTAGATTTACCACTCTTAATTGGTGGAGATATTAATGCTCACCACTTATTGTGGGATAGCACAGACACCAACGTCCGAGGCGAAGCCTTGCTGGAATTTTTAGCCACAACAGATTTAGAAATACTTAACAGAGGGGGCGAAGCAACCTTTGTTACAAGAGCTTGGGGCGAGGTTTTAGATATTACGCCGGATTAAAAGCCTTTGTAAAGACTGGAGGGTCACCTCACACATAACATTGGGTGACCATAGGTTGATCTCATTTAAGATTATAGCTGAGAAACCTCTACTCACAATGAAGAGAAACCTGAGAAATACAGATCACAGTTAGACATTGAATCTAGCCTACTTGAAAGTATGGTTATATCAGCCTACGAGGAGGCTTGTTCATTGAAAAGGGATTCTGGAAAAAAAGTTAGATGGTGGTCAATTGAATTGACTAAACTACAAAAAGACACAAGAAAAGCCTATAATAAAGCTTATAAAACAAAGTTAGAGACAGACTGGAATGTATACGGGCTGTCTCTAATAAGTATAAAAGAGAATTAAGAAGACATAAACGAGATGGCTGTTGCAAGTTCTGCGGCAACATAGAAAGTACGCCGGAAGCCTCTCGTTTAATGCAGTTATTAGGAAGTAATGGTCAGCAGCCACTAGGTACATTAAGGAAACCAGATGGGAAGTGGACCTCCAGCTTAGAGGAAACCTTATCCCATTTAGTGGAGACCCACTTTCCAGGTTGCCAGCACAGAACAATAGACAACCCTCCAACTATGGATTCCTTCAGAGAGGCTAATGAGGAGGAGTCGGCATTAGCGGAGTCTATCGTTACGGACGGCGCCATTAAGTGGACTGTGGAAGAGATCAAGCCTTATAAGGCCTCAAGGAGGGTCTTAATATCCTACTCCCCCGGATTAGGGCTCTGCTTATAGCCTTTCTAGCATTAGGATATATACCAGAGTCTTGGAGGAAATCATTAATAGCTTTCATTCCTAAGATTGGGAAAGAGGACAATAATGTCGCTAAAGCTTATCGACCCTTTAGTTTATCCTCGTTCCTATTTAAGATCCTGGAGAAGTTGGTGGCAATTTTCCTTACAAGCAAGGTGCTACCAACTCCCTTCATCTAAGACATGGAGTTGGTACACATACCTCCAGGGAAAATCGACAGAGACTGCACTGCACTCTTTGGTAGGGAGGATTGAGAAGGCCTTATTTTATAAAGAGTCCGCTTTAGGACTCTTTTTTTTATGTAGAAGGGACATTCGACAACAAGGCCTGAGACAGGCTGTATAGCCTTATTAGATATTTCTGCCCCGAATGGGATAATCAGATGTGTCAGATTTGTTCTCAATAATAGAATAATTGTAGTTTTGGAAAACTGTACTAGGCTACAGTTGCAGGCAGTAACTGGATGCCCTCAGGGAAGTCACCGTTGCTATGGTGCCTAGTTATGGATAGCCTATTGAAAATACTTGAGAATGCTGGGATATTCGCGCAAGCTTTTGCTGACGATGGAGTGATCCTCATTAGTGGAAAGTTCGTGAGCACCATCATGGAACTTATGCAAGTCGCATGTAATGTAGTACAGACATAGTGTACTGAAATGAAGCTTTCAGTTAACCCAACAAAAACAAAGTTAATTCTATTCACCAGAAAGGGAAAATTGGGTATATTTCAAACCCCAATGGGGGGAATTCTTTGGCAATCAACTCCAACTGAGCCAAACGGTCAAATACCTCGGAATTAGTTTTGAGGCAAAAATGAACTGGGGATCTCATTAGGCAGAAATTAAAAGAAAAATAAGGGCTGCCTTTTGGCAAGTAAGACGCGCTGTGGGCACCACCTGAAGTTTCAACCCAAAGGTTGTGCATTGGATTTACACAGCGATAATAAGACCGAGAATTTACAAAAAGTATTGTGTGGTGGACAGCGCTACAAAGGGTTTCCCATGTGCGAATGGCCAGTAAGACCCAAGGGATGGCCTATATCAGCATAACTAGAGCATTTCGCACAACACCTACTAAGGCATTGGAAATCCTATTTTCCCCAATACCATTCCACTTATTGATTAAAGGGGAAGCGGTATAAGCTTACCTAAGAATGAAAGAAAATAGACAGTGAACAGAGACAGGAGAAGTTACTGGTCACGCGACAATAGCTAAAGTGGTGGAAACCGAGTTACCAATACTACAATACCGCTCACCACTTCTAGATAAAACACCCGATCTAGACACTAAAATTAGCTACCTACACCCAAAGTTAGAGGATTGGGTACAGGGTTTAGTGGAAACCTCAGGAGAGTATATGCCCTGTTTCACTGATGGATCGAGAATGGATTCGACAGGACTAACAGAGGCAGGGGTTTACATAGAAGAATTAGGCATTGAACTAAGCTTCCCACTTGGGAAGCACTCGACTGTCCTTCAGGCAGAAGTGTTTGTCATCTTGACAGCAGCTTTATGCCTTGAAGTCACTAGCTGTGATAGGACTGGCATCACCATCTTTTCAGATATCAGTCTGTCTGCCCTTCAAGCCTTGGAGTCACCTCTAATTTGGTAAGAGAGTGTAAACCAGCCTTAGAATCATTAGCGTGCTTAAGAAGCTTCAGCTTGTGTGGTCCCAGGACACAAGAGAATCGGAGGTAATGAAAAAGCTGATCAGCTTGCTAGAATCGGGACTACAGATAGTCTGATTATGTTCACTTGTCTATTCTTTTGTTTGTATATATTTTAAGAGAGTTTTTTTTTATTTTCTTTCTTTTTTTTTTAATTTTTTTTTTTTACTTATTTATTTTATTTTAGTATGTATGAGATCATTCATCAATATTACCTATTGCCCACAACTGTGTGGCAGATTGTAATATCTATCAATAAATAAATCTATCAATTGTCAAAAAAAAAGAATCGGGACTGAGCACCCTCCTATAGGGCCAGAACCATTACTAGGCATTTCTAAAAGGCATCAGAGAAAAGTACTTCTTGACTGGACATGGAAGAAAGCAGATAAGGAGTGGAGGGACTGTTTAGGGCTGAGACAGGCCAAGATTTTAATAACTAAACCCTCTACTTCTACAGTAGACAATACAGCTTCTTGCTTACGCTGATGACATTGACATTGCCGGACGCTCTTTCCAAGGAGTCTCTGATGGACTTATGAAATTGGCTGAAACAGCAAGAAAAATGGGGCTTGAAATGATGCAGAAAATACCAAATACATGGTCACAGAGGAAATGGCCTGGGCCCGGTGAAGAAATCAGGATCGGAGAATATACTTTTGGAAAAGTCCCCGAGCTTGTGTATCTTGCATCGCTCATAACCCAAGACAATGTTGTGGACTCCGAAATTATACGAAGAGTCCTATGTGCCAACCACTGTTATTATGGCCTCAGTCCCTATTTTAGGAGCCGTGCATTTTAGGACACCAAAATCTATCTGTATAAAACGATTATTCGACCAATTCTTCTGTATGGCTCGGAAACGTGGACTATTTCCAAGGCCGGTGAGCACAACTTAATGGTCTTGGAGAGGAAGATTCTCTGTAAAATATTTGGAGCTGTCAAGGTTGACCAGATATGGAGACGTCGAACAAACCAAGAGCTCAAAGTTTTGTATAAGGAACCAGACGTTGTCCAGTTTGTGAGGTTCAGTAGATTGAGGTGGGCAGTGCATGTTGCTCGGATGGTTGAGAGTGATCTGCCAAGGAAAATGGTGACTGTGGTAATACATGGAGCAAGACGCAGAGGAAGACCACGCCTTCGATGGAGTGATGGTGTGAGTGGTGATGCCAGGACCATGATGGGAGTGATGAACTGGAAGGCGGCCGCACAAGATCGTAATGATTGGTGGAGGCTGATGCAGGAGGCCAGGACTCGACATCGAGTTGTGGAGCCGAATTAATAATAATAAATAACTCTCTACTTCTAAAACTAAGTGGCTGCTAGGCCTAAACAGAAACGAACTCCGATTATTAATAGGAGTTCTTACAGGTCACTGCAGACTTAAAAGACATCTTAAGATATTTGGAGTAGTTCATGATGAAACCTGCTGCTTATGCAGACAGGCCCCAGAGACGGCCTTACATTAGATAGCAGATTGTGGTAGGTATGCGTCACTAAGATACAGGCTTTTAGGCTCTGATAGAATTATAAGAAAATGGCTTCCTCTATAGATTGGGAGTCCCATTTGAATTTCATTAGAAAATCAAAAAGGTTCGATAAAGAGGAATAAGATATATTAAAGAGCCATTCCATTGGTTTGTCTTGGGGATGGCAAAAAGGACCAATAGGCCCACTTGCCGGACTTGTTCCCACACCATTACCAATACCAGTACCAATAGGTTAAAAAAAATCTTTATGAAACAATCGAACGAAATTTTAAAACTTACGGCCTTTAAATAGCTCTCTGTAGGTGTTACCGCTTGGAGCTCCGTGTCTTCTTCAGTATCTGCTATCCCGATGGTATTTCTTTGACAGTTATATTTGCAGAATGCATTCATCACGATTTCGAATTGTGTAACCTCCCTAATCTTCAATAGACTGATCCAATGCTCTAAAAAACTAATCTCGAATAACTACTGACGTTGTAGTGTTATGTAATATGATAGTAAATAAACTACATAAACGAACTAATTATTTATTTACAGTTTATTGCAATGATATGATTAATATGATTGTAATGATCTAGATGAATATTTTGCCATAAAATATCGTATATGTTGCGGCCAACATATGATCGGTAATCGACTATGTGACAGATGATATAAACAACAAAACAAATCCGCTCTCTGTTGTTTTATTATACTGTTATACTGCAAACAGACAGATGACTTCTTAGCGCCTCTACGTTTGCACACACATCGTCTCCTTTATCTCCTCACTACGCACTCGTAGTTACCAGCATTCTGGCCATCTTCGCCAGGTAACTCATCTTAGCCACGGTGGGCGGGCTTCTTGGACTCATTCTCCAAGAGGACAAGGCGGGCGGACGTACGTCCCTTTTGTCGATCTACTTCCACTAGAATGTCCACTCAGAACAACCACAACCGGGGCCCCACCAATTACCGGTGAAATAAGACTTTTTTAATCTTTTGTTCAATTAATTTAGTTTTGTAATAGTTTTAATCTTTCTTTTTTTTCTAGTTTGTATATTTTGTTTTTCTATTCTTATTAAGTTTACTTATTTAAAAATACAAAAATAACAAAATTCCACTATTCTTTCCTTTTCACGGTTGGGCTAGTAAAGGTTCCTTTCGAACCACTACCCGCCGTAACATTTGGTCCTCCAGGCCGGATATTTTTCTTATTTATTTTTTCTCATGGTCCTCCAGTTGTTGAATTTTGTTATTGTACATTTTATTTCATATTTTTTTAAAGTTATTTTTTTATAGAAAATATTTTGTAAGGTGCTCCATTCCGCCATTAAGTAATTTCGTTTTTCTCGTCCTCTCTCTTCACTTATTATCTTTCAGTTTCTTTTTTCATTCATATCATTCACCTCTAAAAATAAAAATGGGCATACCAGTGGATATCAAAATTCAATTTGAAAAACTTAGTCCTTTCGAACCCCTACCCGCCGTAACAGTATACATTATGAATTGTTACCTAATATATCTTAATAGCTTCTGATTTGGATGATTCATGTCGTGGATGTGTCTTTGGCGTGATTGTTGTCGTAGTCATGGGTGTCGTCTGAGCCGTGAAGTTCCATACCTGAAAAGCCCTTCTTAGGACTTCTCTAGCCCGTATTCTTACTTCTGTCTTCTATACTTTTTTTTTCTTACCTCCTACTATTAATTTATTTATTAAGCTATTACAATTATACATAGTACTTAAAACTAAGGATTATATATCAGCTAAACATTGAATTGGTTTGCCTTACGGCATTATAAGATATGACAAACTTGGTCCGCTGAAGGCGGTTTTTACATAAGTAGCAGGATTGCCAGGGGCTAACAAGAAATGGGGAGGGGCCATTCCGGCTGCAGAGCCAGAAGTCCTTCCTTCGGCGAGGACGTCGACCAAGGGGACCGTGCTTTGCCACCTCCCAGGTCTTGGGGGAGGGGCGATTTTTCGGAATAGGGGATTGGCACAGACTTTCAGCCCATCAAAGAATTTGATTTGCCTACGGCCTATGTATTCTGGCACAGAAGGGAGTTGGAGCTCCTCACGGATTACTCTATTCCTGGCCCGTTGGAGTGTGGTTCCTCTGACTATTCGCCGAAGGAGGGAATTTTGGAAGCTCTGCAGTTTGGTTAACGTAGTTTCGTAGAGGTGTCGCATGAGTGGTGCTCCATAGAGCAGGGTCGGACGTATGATGGCCTTGTAGATCTTCAGCTTGAGGCGGAGCGAGATCAGCTGTGAGGTGAGCAGGTGGTAGAGTCTATACGACTTCTGTCGGGCCAGCTTAATTCTCTCCCTGACGTGACTGGAGAAGTTGAGATGCCTGTCGAGGGTCACGCCGAGGTAGAGGATGCTATTGGAGAGTTTCCGACCCTCACCATCCACAACGAACTGCTGGGGTAGCCTGCTCTTCTTCCCCTTCTGGAAGGACATGACGATGGCATCCGTCTGCGACGGGTTAACCTTGATGCCTTCCTTCTTCAGAGCAGCTACTATGGTGGCTGAGGCAGTCTGTGCATAGCGTAGTGCCAGTTCAGCTCTCATGCTGGAAGCGTAAACACCGATGTCGTCGGCATAGGTTGCTACCACGCCATCCCGATGCTTGATGGCGACTACTGGTGCCGTGAAAACGACGAACAGTAGAGCTCCAAGCACCGAGCCTTGAGGTACTTCGCAGGTGGTGGGGACTGGAGGCGATAGGTCTTCACCAACTCTTACGACGAATGATCTTTCACTTAGGTAGTTTCGGACTAATTGGCATAGGGTGGCGGGAAACTTGAACTCCTCCAGTCGGCGGAGCAACAGCTGATGGGACACGCTCTCGAACGCCTGCCTGCAGTCTAAGGAGATGAAGCCGGTCGGATCATTCTTCTTCATCCGCTCTATGGTGTGGGCTTGCAGCTTTACTAGGTGATGATCACATGCGACACCTCATTGGAAACCAGTCTGTTCGGGTGGTATGACATCGGCTTCCCTGCAGTGCTCCATGAGATGGTGATGTAGTAGCCGCTCGAAGACCTTGCTCATGTGCGAGAGGAGGTTGATCGGGCGATAATGCTCGGTCAAGTCACCCTTCTTCCCAGGGGTACTACAATCGCACGTTTCCAGGCCGCTGGGAAGTAAGAGATTCGTAAGCTCGAGTTGATGATGTTCAATAGAAGGGCTTTGCCCTTCCTGAGGAGCATCTTCAATAGCACACTGGGGATCCCATCCTCTGCTGAGTCATCGCATTGATGGCCAGTTTTAAGCTGTAGTCACGCGTGCGCAGGTTGTTCCGCTGGCCTGTCTTCTGTACTGTGTAACGTATTCTCTTTACTTCTGCACCCATTTGATCCAAAAAAGGGGCGTCGCTTTTTTGGAATCCTATTTCTCATTGGGTATAAGTTACAACGCCCTCTAGGTGAGCATCTCTCCTAGGTCCTGAGAGGGAGTGGGAACCCACGGCCGATCACAGGGTATATCAATCTTTACTTGTTTATGGCTTCTGTCCCTTCGGCATGTGGCAAGAAACGTGTGAAAAGCTCTGATACACAAGACTAGTGCGGCACATAAACACAGGGGTCTCCTTTGCTTGTTGACAAATATCCTCTCTTGGAGAACAGTTATCGGTGCAGATGTGGCTAAATTATTTAACGACATTTATCATATTGTTGTTGTGGGAATTGCCAAAACCTCGATATTTAACAATGTAATGTGTTAAATAGATAGTACATTTCACGATACGGTTATAATTATTACTATTAAAAGTATTATTAATTATCAAGATTTAAAGATATTAGTTTACAGTTTTATGCTAAAATGGTTAAATAATAAATAAAAATAAATAATAATCTTATTTTATTTATAATCTTAAACACGTTCTCTATACTGGTTAATGTTGTTTAATAAATAAATTTTAATTTTATCTATTTTAGTCTCAAAACATTTTATTCTCTACATAGGTCCGATGTTTCGGCCAATTCGGCCATCCTCAGGGACAATCTATTACAACAGCTTTTATTACATCTATGATCCCCAACAACTCAAAACAATTGACAATATTATTTATAATTTTTCTTTCCTAAATAAAATTTTAAAACTAAATAATTTAAAAAAAAACACAACTTCATGCAGGCTATTCTGCTCTGGTCAATTCAACAATTCCTCTGTGAAACATTAAAACATTAGGGAAACATATTAAACAAAAAAAAAAAAAAAAAGGTTCCTAGAAGGAATAAAATTATGCTGTGTAAATGCCATTTTCAAGTATAAAGGTGAAATATACAAGGAGTTCCAATGGGGTGAAAATTAATCAATATCATTTGCAGGATTAGTCATGAATAAACTAATAAAAGATGTTCTTCTAAAATCAGAAATTCAAGTGAAAATAATACTGCAGTATATAGATGATTTTTTTTTATATATTAAAAAAAATTATGTAAATATATTGCTGGAAGAACTAAATAGTCACCATGAAAAATTAAAGTTCACAATGGAATTGGAAAGGGAAGTTACATTAAGATTTTTGGATATGTTGATAAGGCAAGGAAAGGATATAATCACGGAATGGACAAAGAGAGAAACAAGTAGTAATATGATATTGAATAATTATTATTGCCAACCTTATCATATGAAATATTATGTAATAATATAATATATAAAAAAATCTATTAGAATAACAGATAGTAGTAGGTTCCATATAGTAAAAAATAAGATAATTAATATTTTCCAAGTATATTTTTACCAAAAAAAATTAATTTACAAGATTTGGTAAATTAACCTTAAAAATATAAAAAATAAAACAGGAAACGAAATGGAAAATAATGAAGTAAATAATAACAAATTTTATGGATTCAATTATATTAAAGGACTATCTGAGGATATTAAAAAAATCATTTAAGGATTATAATGTTGATGAGTACTCTTTGAGTCTTGGGTCCATGAATAATAAATAAAATAAAAAATTATTATAGTATATTGAAGGACAGAATTCATACCAGGAATCAATCGGGATTATATATAAAATTCTTTGTCTAAAGTGTCCAGCTAAATATATAGGTGAAAAAACTAATTATTGGGTGACAGAATTTATCAACACAATAATGATTTAAAAAACAAGGAGAGAGATCCAAATAGTACACGAAGCAACCAAAACCAGCATATTTATGATTTTGAAAATATTATGATTTTACATAAAGAAAATAATACATTCAAAAGAAAAATACTTGAATCCATTTATATATCTGAAAATATTAATTATATAGTGAATTTCACAACAGACACAAGGAATCTAAACCAACACTATGCAGAGATATTAATTGAAATTATTTTATGAAAATTATAGGATAAATTAAATGTTGATAATTATAATTAACCTCGATAAGAATTTTATTAATAAAATAAAGAGGAAATTTAACAAAAATATAGTTATAATGAATGATTTTAATGCTTGACCTGAGTGAAGGGAAGATTTCTAGCATTGTTGTGATGACTTTTAACAAATAGATGTCTGTGATAAAGAATTTTTATTTTTATTTCAATGTGGAAATTGACTAATTAGTTAATTAGACATAACCTAAGATATGCTTATTAACAAAAAATAAATGTTTTCCTAATGTTTTAATGTTTCATAGAGTAACTGTTGAATTGACCTGAGCAGAATAGCATACATGAAGTTGTGTTTTTTAAAATTATTTAGTTCTGAAATTGTATTAAGGTAAGATTAATTATAAATAATATTGTTAATTGATTTGAATTGTTGAGAATTGTAGATGTAATAAAGGCTGTTTTGTAATAGATTGTCCCTGAGGATGGCCGAATTGGCCGAAACGTCGGACTTATAAAGAGAATAAAATGTTTTGAGACTAAAATGGATAAAATTTAAATTTATTTATTAAATAAATTGAAATCTTTTAAGTGCACAATGAATCAGTGACTTTGGAAGAAGTAGGAAGAAAATCGTCAGGATGGCGTTAAGATTCATTTAAAAACATGTAGAAAACTAATTGAAGAATGCCGAAGTTTTTCAATATACTTTTTTTTTCCACTAGCCCTAGCTGGTAGAGAAAACCAGTTGATAAAGAGTGCCATTAGACCTAGCTAGTATAGAAAACCAGTTGATATAGAGTACCACTAGACCTAGCTAGTATAGAAAACCAGTTGATATAGAGTACCACTAGATCTGGCTGGAATAGAAAGCCAATTGATATAGAATGCCACTAGACCTAGCTGGTATAGAAAATCAGTTGATATACAGTGCCACTAGACCTAGCTGGTATCGAAAACCAGTTGATATAGAGTGCCACTAGACCTAGCTGGTATAGAAAACCAGTTGAGTGCCACTTCAGAAAGTCGATTTAGGGAAAAAGTTGCTGTCATGTTCCAGGCATTTACCTGCCTTAAATTCGCTATTTCAGTTTCTTTAATGAGCTCGGTATTACATGTACAAAGTAAAATCGTTATTACACCAACGATCGAGAATAATATCCGCCGATGTATGGAGCTATTACAGAGAGAACTCGTCTTCGAAGTTTTACTCCCAACTCTTCATAATTTATATAATAACATACACTGTACCTCTATGTATACATCTTCAATAAGCTGATCTACTCGATCACCTGACATCGAAATAACAGCTGACTAAGGCTGTAACCTCCCCCCACCTGTTTACGAACAATCCTCGTAAACCTATACTATACATTATAATAATATAAAAAAACAACAACGATAACTATTTACAATAAAGTCATTATTGTATATTACAATATACAATAAACAAAACAAAGGATTGACAGTCCTCATAAACTCCATTACAAACTCAAAAGTAAAGAAAAACAATAATAAAATCATGACTTTATATAATAAAAAAATGGAACATAAATTATTCAGTACATCCCCAGTAATCAAAGATAAATTAAATAACCACTTAAGAAAACATAGCACAACAGATAAGTTGAGGTGAGGACACTCCGGGTTACTCTTGCGCAAGTGTTTCAGTTAGTGGGACTTTAAGTTGTTCAATATGAACAGTCCTCCGCTTTTTTTTTGGGTTCCCTAATACTCTCAATAGTTACAGCTTATTTTCTCTTGTTATTATCATAATATTATGTTTCCCTCGTATCGCTGTATCTCCTTACCCCTGTTTGACTCCAACTTGTATTTACAATTGTCCCAATTTTTCCCTTCCTATCCGTGAGGTTTAAATTATGCCGGGCTTCTCTCCTGGCTTTTTCCCTCTCCAATTTTCTCCGGACATTTTCCCACAGAGTTTTTCTAGTGACATGTTGTTGCTTATCTCGTTACCGTCCACCGCAGTACCCCCACTGAGTGATAATCCCACTGGATTTCACAAAGCCCGAAGAGGATCTCGAGGCGAAAACCCCTGACGGTGTGCACTAAATGATTGTATGCCACAATTTCTTTTGGCATCGCCACATCCGGTTCCAGTTCTTGGTCTATCTGGTACAATCGAAGGTGATCACTCAGTGTTCCGTGGAGCCGCTCTATACCTCCTCTACTTTTGGGGTGTCTAGGCGTGTTGAGGTGCTATATCACATCCGAGTCCTTCATTTCCTTTCGTATCAAAGAGTTGTAAAATTCTCTTCCACCATCCGATGAGATGCGTTCCGGAACTCCGTAGAACTGAAACCACAAGCAGAGAGCTGCCAATACTGCTTCCGAAGACCTACCCTGCACCTGGTGCGCATTGCCGCATTACTGAAGAGGCCAATGATGGTCACCCATTTGTACCCCTTCTATGTAAATGTGTCAATTTGATGACCTTTTGAGTTGATTTGTTGATCTTTGAGCTGTGCATCTGTGGTAGGTGTCTTCTCCTGTCTTCCTTTTGGCGGATGTGTGTCGTACTTAGTGCGTAGACAAACCTCGCAGCTTCCTTCAACCTCTGATATAGTCTTCTTCATTCCCCACCAAAAGTATCTTATCCTTAACACTTGCATAGTCCCGTGGATTCCGTGGTGATTTATCTTACCCTGATGATACCACTACACTATTTACACCCAACAGCCCTCAGTCACTACAGCAGTACCTGAACAGTATGTTATAGAAGATTTGTAGAGACACTTTACTTGAGAGGCATATCCTGACTTAAGTCCTTTCTTCTCATGTACCCCCTCCTTGTCCCCTAATATTTTTCGACTTCTATATCTTAATTATTATTATCATTTATTTATTATTTTTCTTCTTTAATTATTATTTTTTCAATCATCACGCAGAGGCCCCTCACCTCCTAAGATTTTGGCAGAGTTCTCACCGAATGGTCATATCAAAACTGCAGATAAGGATTTCACTGGGCACTTTGGAGTACCAATGGTAGAAAAAAGTTGTATTCAATTTGATTTTTGTTTCTCTCACGTAATCTAATTTATTCATTCATGTTTTGTTTGTCTGTTTTAGAGGGATTGTAAAAAATAAATAAAAAACTGGAACGTTCCAGATAATCGTTTAAAAGTGAATTAAATAGTCTAATAAGCTAAACTAAAAGAAAATAAAGATAGAGCAATGTTTATGATAGACATTGCGGTTACGTAAGTCATATGGGCTAACAAACCAGATATATTTTATTAATTTTTGATTAGTTTTCTTACGTATAATGGCCCAGAGGTATACACGTATATAACTTTACAACACTGTAACATATACCCAGTGAAAGTATAGTAGTTATTTTTATGTTAGAAGTTGCAAATTAAAAAAAAAAATCACTATTACGATATTCATATATAACTAGGATTGATATTTGTATCTTTCTTCTGCAAAGTATGAGATACCAACGTTTTTCTATCCATTCATGTAAGGTTTGAAATTTTTTTCTTTATTGTATTACTTCGCTTTCGGTTGATTTCTAAAATATTTATTGTTATTCACAGAATGATATTTATTGGATGTAATAATGATGTATGATGTATACTAT
>NW_027105031.1:1839853-1847507 GCF_000696795.3 Halyomorpha halys
GCACTTCTATACGGGGCACCACTTCGGGGATTCCAGGACAACATGCTGGAGAGGATGGTCTGCACTACATCGTGGTAGAAGAAGAAGCCTCCGGAATTACATTAACTCGTCGTTCTGCCCACAGTATGAGAGTTCATTGGTTGGAGGCATGTCATGTTTTTTGACTCCCTAAAAAAAAAAAAAAAATGGATTTAAGTACTTATAGTGGAAAATAATGAATAGATATAAATGCTGAAAGTATGAATTATCAGCGATTGATCATTAACTTACTATGTAAACATAAAATAATGATAAGTAAATAATAACATATGACATATGTTATTAATAATAACATAAATAATAAGATTCAAAAAACATATGAGCGCAAAATAAGTATGTGTTGTCATCTTCATTAATTAATAATTGTTAATCTGAATAAACCGAAACTAAGTAGTGAAAAAATGTATAATATATATTGTGTTGAAAATATATGGAGTAAAAAACAAAATTGGAATGTATTAATTTTTTTTAACGTTTGCATAAATGAAGTGCTCAAAATGGTAAAACCTATGGCTGATGTTACTATAAGTTAAAGGTATTTTTCTATTATATTATTATACTATACGTCATAGCTATTTTTTAGTATTTTGAGTTCAAATTGATTCGGGAATCTCATTGAATAATTTGCGTCATAAAAATTGAAAATCTCTTTGATTCGCCAATAAAATCGGTAAATTCTACAGTCAGACAAACAAAAAACATCAATTACCATAATTTTCAGTATTTTGAAAATTGCTTCATCCGTGATTAATTTGAGCTGGGTATGACGCATCCCTGAACACATCAGCATTTTTGTAGCTATGTATCAATTAGTTAAAAATATCGTTTGACTGATCCTTGAACGGTCTTATATTTAATACTGAATTTAATTTCCCTGCAGTTCAGGTTCTTTCCGTGCATGAAACTCAAAAGGAATACCGATATAACGAACGTGATTGAAAATACTTTTCATGAGGAGAGTTACTAAAAGATACGCTTTAGTTTTATTGGAATAAGTTATTGAACTTTGTTTCTGGTAGGGACATTAACCGTTGATTGAAAAAATAATACAAACATATTACATTGTGTACACGGGTTTAATAAATTTCATGCACGGGATCCCTGTCCAAACAATTTAGCCTGTATGCGGTGATCAAAGTGGTTTTATAAACATTGCACCGGAGTGTAGTGCCAATGTTGCAACTGCAATTAAGAGCGTAATTAAGGGTTGTAAGCGACGCTGTGTGGATGTACTTGAAAGGGCAAACCATGGCCTCATAATGGAATGAATTGTAATTTTGGTTACTCAGTCAACTTTAATCAAGCTGAGCTAGCATATTAAAACAATTAGAGGTTTCCTGTACATACAGGACACTTGCATTCAATGAGTTTAATTAAAATCATACCGGTCTCATTTAACTTGATTAATTTTGCGAAAGCTAAATATTTACTCGAAATTATATAATTACTTTTGTTTGCTGCATTTATTAGCATTGCTTTTGAGCTTTCTCTTACCTATTTTTGAAATATACAGGGGGTTGGGGTATGGAAACCGTTTAGATTCAAGTTTTCAATGAAAATATACGTTTTAAGGTACTTGAGATCAAATAAATAACCCTCAGAAGGGGCGTCGACCGGACTACCGTAGTACTTTGTCCGGAAAGGATGAAATATATATGTATAAAAACAAATAAAAAGTGAAAAATATAGATAAAATAAAATAGATACAATAAAAAATATTGTTTTTATTAATTTGATGAATTGTATATTTTATTATTATATGATGAATTGTATCTTTTATTATTATTATAGCATCCTTTATTGTTATACTAAATCCTTAGTATTTAGTATAGGACTTCCAAGCATAAAACCCAGCTCATAAAACAACTGTAAACAATTTTAAAAGTAGTTTCTATCACTCTTTAAACTTAAAAGCAGCTCTGTCAATCTTAAAATTATGATTATTTAGCTGGTTAATTTATTAAACTTACGAGTTAGGTATTTATTTTTATTCGTATCGTAATAACAGTAAATTTTTTATCGCCTTAGTTACATATCTCAATAATTTGATCAAGTGGTATGCCATTAACCGTATACCGTAAAACGAAATTTTTGTGTTTCAAATTTTCCCCAAACCCTGATGTAGAATTGTATAAGAGTCTAGAATCAATACGATATTGCATTTAGGCTGTCTTAACACAATTTATTAACTAATTTGTTTGATAAAAAAAGTAATGAATTAAGAAAAGGAAATTTTTGATTTTTGGGCTATAAATCATACCGAAAAAGTAACAAAACAGGTTAAATAACATTAAAGTTTTGTTATTTTTTCTGCATGCAACAAAGGTTCTCTTTTCGGGAGTGGAGAATAAAAATGCTATTTTCTTGACTCAATATCAGTTCTAAAAGGTTTCGGAAGACAACTTGGACTGGTGATTCTTTCCTTAGACGTGGTTTAGGACAAAGAAAAAAAAGTTTCCGAACAATTAAGCAGATAATTAGTTTGACAAAAACGTAATGAATTACGAAATGTTTGATTTGTGGAATATCAATCAAGAACGGAATATCCTCGCGAAAAAGTTATTACAAAAACAAATTAAAGAAAATTAGATTCTTGATTGAATGTTCTTAATAACTCATTAATGCGGTGAAGTGGTGTGGTCGCGAACTACTTGCTCCTATTGTTTTTGGCCCCTAATAGCTAGTTTGAAGTGAAGTCGATATGCGACCAGGGCAGGTTACTTATGACCATATTTCTCGTCTTCATTATTAGGTTATATAACTTATTCAACAGAAAATTTATTTCTCTTTAATTTTTTATATTTCAATGTTTTCGCTAAGGTTTACCATTTAGGAGTTATAACAGAACAAATATACCTAACTTAAAACTTTATTAAATTAGTTCGATAACTAGTAAGAGTTTGAGGGCTACCAGAAATGTTAAATGTGAACTAAAAACTAATTTTTACAACTATTTAATTAGTACATTTTATCGGCGTGTTTTATGGATTGGGCTCCTGTACTACTGTAGGTTTTTACATATGTTTTTATAAATTATAATTCGCTTCCAGGTCTCCTTTCCCACATTTCCTGCAATTTCTTGTGGATATTCTGTTTTAGACAACCGAGTCCCAATGGTGTCAGTGCCACGCCCTGGGAGGGAGAGAAAGAGAGTTCCACTTTTTAGAGCTATAGTTCTGACCTCGGATTCAGGGAAATCTATCTTTGAAAGGTCATTATAAACAGTAATATTTTTTGCTTAATATCTATATTCTCTTCATTTATTTTCTTGTGAAATAGGGCTGGAGATCAGAAGCAATCTGTCTTTGAGCACGATCTAAACCACATTTATTTATGTATTAAATCCATAGAATTATTAGCGATGAAATGAGGTTTATTTGAAGAGGAGTCTTTATCAAATTGGTTTCCTAATTCGTTTGTTGACCCTTGAAAGATAGAACGAAAAGGCTAAGGGAAACCCCTTCTCAATTTCTCTGTTTTCCTTGAGCGAGATAAGGTAACCTTTTCCTCATCTCTTGAAAATAACCTCTGTCGGAAAATCTGGTTACCCGGAAATATAGATAAATGGAAAAGTTATTTAAAATTATCGGCTGTAGCTCCAACGAAGGCGATGGTATTATAGCTGGGCAGTATTAATAGATTATGACCCTCATGAATAGTTTTCTCCATTCTGGTGGTAATATCATAAATAATGTTAACGATTTTGTATTTTATATGGTAATAGTGGTTGAGGAGGTTGATTTCGTTTATTTTGTTAAAGTTATTTGTCGAGTTATTTTGATAAAAGCTTGGAAGATTTATATTAGTTAAAATTGTTTCTAAGGCGTATAATTATATTTTATATATATATTCCATATAAATGTATTTTTTCTCTCCATAGAAATCTATTTCTACAACCCTATATATATAAATATTATAATCTAATCCATTGTTAGTTGGCAACAAAGCCATTAAGCGTAGTGTATCAAAACCCTTTTTCCCTTCTTTTAGTATTATTCTAATCCAGAACAGACGGTTTTGACACACTACACTTGATGGCAACTTTGTTGCCAACTAACAATAGATTATAATAACTATAAAATAACAAAATAATAAGATATATGGCACTAGAACATAAAAATAATAATTACAATAAAACACATTTCCTTACAATTGTCAACTTACAACAATTGAAAACATAAAAATATACAGAGAATAAAAAAACAAAAATCACATACAATTTATTTCATCAGTGATTATAGGAGGGCACTTCCATCCCCCAGAGATGAAACCTCTGCAAGTAGTTTTAATTGTACGATGTGAACCGTTCCCCGCTTACTCGGTTTTGTCAAGCTTTCAAACCGACCATTGACACCAGACAATGTTATCTTCCCTAATTACTGTGATCCTGAATGGTCCCTCCTAGCGCTGAACCTCTTTCCCCCTATTGGAATCCAATTTTTGATAAATAATCATCCCTATTTTGATAGCTTCGGCCATGGCCCTGACACTATGAAGGGGTTCTATTCCTCCTCGCCTTTTGGGGTCTCCCGGGGTGTTTTAAGATGCCATATATCTATACCCTATCTAAGTGAAGGAATCCACTTGCAAATCGCTAAGTGGTACTTTTGCTGTCAGTGTTTTTTCTTGCCTAGCGCTGCTATAAGTGAGTCACGGTCATTGATGTATTCAGTAAGGTGGCCATAGCACAGATCAGTGGAGGTAGTTTAAGAGCCCTTCGGATATGGTTTCAATTCCATGGCATCCCAGACAGAATTTTTTCCGACAATGGGAGAGAATTCGACAATCAGAGATGAAATGAGAATATTTGAAGTGGTGAGGCACCTCAACACCCCTCAACATTCAAAGAGCCGCGGAGGGATAGAGCGATCTCATAGCACTTTAAGTGACCACTTACGAGTGTACCAGCTAGAAAGGGGACTGGAACCTGACGACGCCATGGAACGGGCAGTTGCATCATACAACCATTCCATACAAACAGTTACGAGGTTTGCCCCTTTCAAAATTCTTTTTAGGATGCGGGGGCGTCGACCGGACTACCGTAGTACTTTGTCCGGAAAGGATGAAATAGCCGGCAATGTGATGGCCTTGCAAAAGTTGTGGGCCAAAGTTAGGGACAGGATTTGCAGGGAAAAAAGTAGAAGAGTGGTGCAACATAACTTTAATGTCCGAGACCTGATGGATAAAATAAATATTGGGACGGTGGTATATAGGGAAGGGGGGACTAATAGAGGGAAAGAGTTGCAGTGGTATGAGGGCCCATCACAATATCACAATATAGAGTGTCCTCCTATTGCCACAACTAAATCGGACTACACAAAATGTATATTTATGTTTTTGTTTGTTTCTAGTTTGTTTGTTAATTTTGTATTTATAAATTTAAAAAAAAAGTTTTATATTATTGTACGGTGGTTTCTTTTCTTTTCTTTTAAGTTTTATTTATGTATATAGCATTAACTTTGGGCAAAATTTATTTTTTCAGTGGTATTGATATATATATTATTCTTTTGTGTGTGATGGAGGTGGTTTAAGTGTACTATAAGCCTACTGTTTACTGCCTATAGTTTATTATTGTAAATAGTTTTTGATTTTTTTTATATGTTATAATGTGAGTTTGAGAGGAATGTATGCCTATTATTTACAGGCTATAGTTTATTGTAAATAGTTTGAATTTTTTCCTTTATTTTATATGTTATTATATTGCTCAGTATAAATTTACGAAGAATGTTCGTAAACTGGTGGGGGGAGTTACGGCCTGAGAACGATAACAGCTGACAGGCCATATCAGCTGATCGGGTCGACCAGCTGATTTGACACCAAAAAAAAAAAAATAAATAAAGCTGATTTCGCTCAGCAACAACACAAGCGATCCACCTCCTCACAACATTAGCGCTCTCTTTGCGGCTTAAACTGCTGATCTACAAGAGCACTTCTATACGGGGCACCACTTCGGGGATTCCAGGACAACATGCTGGAGAGGATGGTCTGCACTACATCGTGGTAGAAGAAGAAGCCTCCGGAATTACATTAACTCGTCGTTCTGCCCACAGTATGAGAGTTCATTGGTTGGAGGCATGTCATGTTTTTTGACTCCCTAAAAAAAAAAAAAAATGGATTTAAGTACTTATAGTGGAAAATAATGAATAGATATAAATGCTGAAAGTATGAATTATCAGCGATTGATCATTAACTTACTATGTAAACATAAAATAATGATAAGTAAATAATAACATATGACATATGTTATTAATAATAACATAAATAATAAGATTCAAGTAAACATATGAGCGCAAAATAAGTATGTGTTGTCATCTTCATTAATTAATAATTGTTAATCTGAATAAACCGAAACTAAGTAGTGAAAAAATGTATAATATATATTGTGTTGAAAATATATGGAGTAAAAAACAAAATTGGAATGTATTAATTTTTTTTAACGTTTGCATAAATGAAGTGCTCAAAATGGTAAAACCTATGGCTGATGTTACTATAAGTTAAAGGTATTTTTCTATTATATTATTATACTATACGTCATAGCTATTTTTTAGTATTTTGAGTTCAAATTGATTCGGGAATCTCATTGAATAATTTGCGTCATAAAAATTGAAAATCTCTTTGATTCGCCAATAAAATCGGTAAATTCTACAGTCAGACAAACAAAAAACATCAATTACCATAATTTTCAGTATTTTGAAAATTGCTTCATCCGTGATTAATTTGAGCTGGGTATGACGCATCCCTGAACACATCAGCATTTTTGTAGCTATGTATCAATTAGTTAAAAATATCGTTTGACTGATCCTTGAACGGTCTTATATTTAATACTGAATTTAATTTCCCTGCAGTTCAGGTTCTTTCCGTGCATGAAACTCAAAAGGAATACCGATATAACGAACGTGATTGAAAATACTTTTCATGAGGAGAGTTACTAAAAGATACGCTTTAGTTTTATTGGAATAAGTTATTGAACTTTGTTTCTGGTAGGGACATTAACCGTTGATTGAAAAAATAATACAAACATATTACATTGTGTACACGGGTTTAATAAATTTCATGCACGGGATCCCTGTCCAAACAATTTAGCCTGTATGCGGTGATCAAAGTGGTTTTATAAACATTGCACCGGAGTGTAGTGCCAATGTTGCAACTGCAATTAAGAGCGTAATTAAGGGTTGTAAGCGACGCTGTGTGGATGTACTTGAAAGGGCAAACCATGGCCTCATAATGGAATGAATTGTAATTTTGGTTACTCAGTCAACTTTAATCAAGCTGAGCTAGCATATTAAAACAATTAGAGGTTTCCTGTACATACAGGACACTTGCATTCAATGAGTTTAATTAAAATCATACCGGTCTCATTTAACTTGATTAATTTTGCGAAAGCTAAATATTTACTCGAAATTATATAATTACTTTTGTTTGCTGCATTTATTAGCATTGCTTTTGAGCTTTCTCTTACCTATTTTTGAAATATACAGGGGGTTGGGGTATGGAAACCGTTTAGATTCAAGTTTTCAATGAAAATATACGTTTTAAGGTACTTGAGATCAAATAAATAACCCTCAGAAGGGGCGTCGACCGGACTACCGTAGTACTTTGTCCGGAAAGGATGAAA
>NW_027105031.1:1847557-1859423 GCF_000696795.3 Halyomorpha halys
ATATTATATATAAAGTTAAACGTTTGTGAGCTCAAAGATTGAAAAAAGAGAAAAGGAAGATAGAAATGACCAACTAGCTTGTTACTTAAAGACTGACTTCGATCAGCTAATCTACTCGAAAACGAAATTAAAAGAACAGCTGAAGACAGGTGTAACTCCTCCCCCACCAGTTTACGAACAATCCTAAACTTATACTATACAATAAAATAATATTAAATACAACAACAATAATTATTTACAATAAAGTATGCACAGTAAACAAAACAAAGGATTGGATTGACAGTCCTCATAAACTCTATTACAAACTAAAAGTAAAGCAAAACAAAAATAAAATCATGACTTTATACAATTAAAAAAAAATGGAACATAATTTCTTCAGTAGATCGCCATAATCAAAGATAAATTAAACAAAAATTAAATCACCCCTAAGAAAACATAACACAACAGATAAGTTGAGATGAGGACACTCTGGATTACTCTTGCGCTGGTGTTAGTGGGACTTTAAGTTGTTCAATATTAACTGTCCTGGGCTTTTTGGGTTCTCTAATACTCTCAATAGTTACAACATTATGTTCTCTTATTATTATCACTCTGAATGGACCCTCGTATCGCTGTATCTCCTTACCCCTGTTTGACACCAACTTTCTATATACTATCGTCGCTTTTTTTTATCGTTCCTTTCCTATCTTTGACGTTTAAATTCTCCCGAGCTACTCTCCTGGCTTTTTCCCTCTCTAATTTTCCCCGGACTTTTTCCCATAGCTTTTTCCTAGTGACATGATTGTTGCTTATCTCATCACCGTTCCCCGCCGTGCCCTTGTAGTCCCGCCGGATTCCAAAACGCACGAAAAGGATCTTGAACGGCAAAAACCCCGTAACGGTGTGCACTGAATGATTGTTTGCCCCAATTGCCTTTGGCATTGCCACTTCCGGTTCCAGTCCTTGGTCTTTCTGGTATATTCAAAGGTGATCGCTCAGCGTTCCGTGAAGCCGCTCTACGCCTGCTCTACTTCTGGGGTGTCCTGGTGTGTTGAGGTGCCATATCCCATCCAGGTCCTTCATTTTCTTTCGTATCAAAGAGTTGTCTCTTCCCACATCCGAACCTTCAGCGGACCAAGCTTGTCATATCTTATAATGCCACAAGGCAAACCAAGATTACATGTTATCAGTGTATATATATATTCTTTAGTTTGTAGTACTATATATAATTGTATTTGTTAAATAAATAAATTTAGGAGGTAAGAAAAAAAAGAAGAAAAAAATTAGTTTTAGTTTTAGTTTTTAGTATGTAGAATAAAATTCAGAAAACGAAGTGCGCCCCAGCACCTTGTCTATTAAACATTATATAAAGTCAAATCACTCAATATCTCAATCTGTCCTTTGAAGTACAATTTTGTAGTACAACAACTGTTGAAGTACAACAATCCAGTAAAAGTACAATTTTCGAAATGTATAATTGTAAATTTCAAGAATATAATTTTCTATTGGGGCAAGGTTAAAAAATAAATAAATATGGCGAATTGAAACAAAATCAATCGAAAATCTACTCGATAGTGAAGATGCGGAGGCATTAAAAGCAGCAGTCGTCTACAAAGTGAAGAGGAGCATCGTAAATCAGATTCAGGTGGACGAAGAGATCCCTTGAAGTATGAAAAAGTATCAAGGATAGATTAAAAAAGGGATTCAGAGGAGGACGGTGGGCCCCAGAAGAGAACATATTAGTGATGATCAGGGAGTCCAAAAAACCAAAACAGTCTAGTGGATAATATGCCGCGGAACTTCATGCACGCTTTAACGGAATTCAAGATAAACTCAGCGAGATGATGGAAACAATCCAGGTACATGGTCGGATGCAATACTTATTCATGGTACCAAAGATACAGTTGGCCAAGGAGCTGGGGTAGAAGAGAGGATTTCCGAGAGAGCGCTCGTCTGTGGAAATTGCTCACAGAAACAATCGCTAGAGTTGTGGAGCCCCGAATGGAAGTAGAAGAGCCCAGGGTGGACCCGGATAGAATGCCAACGGCCAAGATACATGCCCAACCCTTGGAGGAGGAGGGAACACGGAAATGGTAGAAGAGAGAGAGCTATTATCCAAGAAAATAGAAGAAGTCTAGCTAATCCCAGAAACAATAGTCGGCGAGAGGACCGCAAGTGTCACGGTTATGGAAAGATTGGGCATTTAGTGGTGCATTGCCCGCGGACGAGGTGCTTCGAATGCGGAGAAGAGCTCACCATATGAAACCACTAAAAAGTACTGCGTGGTAATAGATTACAGGAAGCTGGATTACAGGAAGTTGTATATGTTAAGGAGAAACATTTGGGCTTATCTGGGAAGCTCTTTGAGTAGGACATACGATATGTTGTCCTTTCCTGTGGACTTGTTTCCCTTTGTTTTCCTCATTGTTGCAGTCAGGTCTTTATATGTTGAGAAAATGGTGTTTTGTATGTTTTTTGTCTGGGGTTGGTGGTGGTATACAGTGACGGTGCGTGCATTGTCACGTTGTAGGTAATAGTCAGATAGAACGTCTGCCTGATCTGCGGGTGTGAGGAGCTCATCGCCTCGATGGAGTTTCACCGATTTCGATTTGGTGTTATGACTTCGGATTAGTTTCCAGAAGTTTTTGGGATCGTAGTGTGTGCGGCGTAGTTGTTCATGCCATAGGGACGTTTTCCACTGCGACATAAGGGATGTTATTTGTCTTGTGAGACTGTTTATGATCGGTCTGTAGGTCTGGTCTTTAGTCCTGTACCAGCAGTTTTTGATGTTATTGCGTTGTTTTATGAGAGTGAGTATGTGTTGGGGTGGTGTGCGTAGGTGTATTGGTGTGGGTGTGAATGTGGGTATTGATGTGTTTGGAGCGTCTCGTATGGTTAGTTGTAGGATGTCAATGGGCATACTTATGTCTTGTGATGAGTTGAGTGTTGTAATGTTGGATATGTTGTCGTATACGTGTGTTTTGTAGAGTTTCCAGTCGGCTTGTCGAAAATTGTATTGATGTCTGTAGGTGGGGTTGTTGTTGTGTGTTTGCCTAACTGATAAAGTACTGGTAGATGGTCATTGTCACTAAACTCTAGTGTGTTGCAGTTAGTGAATCTGTGTGGTTGTTGCGTGAGAAGTAGGTCAAGTGTGGATGTGTATGAGGGGTTTGATGTTTGTCTGTAGGTGTGTGCATCAGGGTGTATTATTGTGTATTTTGTTTTAGTCAGGTAGTTTCCTAGTGCATTGCCTTTTGCGCAGTTCCATGAGTGGTGTAATATGAATCCTGGTTTGTCAGTGTGGCATTATAAGATAAGCTGCCGGGTCCGCTGAAGGCGGTGTCATCGACTATGGCATGAGTCTGCCGTGAGCGTCCTAGGAATAGGGAGGGGCTATTCCGGCTGGCGATGATGAAGTGATGACTTCAGGCTTAAAAACATTGTAATGGTGATTGGTACTTAATGCTTTAACCTACGTGTATCGGTCTGAGCACCTACCCACCCTCATGCGGTCTGCGCTAAAAACCAGTGTGATGAACATTAGTATTAATTCACTTTCTGATTATTTTCAATTGTATCTACTGCTATCTCAAATTCAAAATACATAATTTGGGCTATATTTGTAAAATTATAATAAAAAAAAAAAAAGCAGTTTTTAATAGGCTAAAGAATAATGGCGGCGAAGCTGGTATACATATTTTGGAAGAGTTTTCAAGTTAAAGTTTTCAAGAAGCGATCCATACATATTATTATAGAAGGACAATGAACGAGGATGCACTTTTCAAAACATTGGATTTATTATCACAACGGAATAGGCCGCAAGATTTCAATGATATAAAGTTGACACTATTGCACAAAAGAAAAAAAAACACTCACAAACCTAATAACCAAGGACTTGATGAATTTATTACATTATATACCTTCTGCATACCATAATTTTTTTAAATCTTTCCAATATAAGCAAATTGTAGAAGATTTTATAACATAAAAGTGTATATATATATTTTTATTCCACTTGGAAATTCTGTACTCAGAACAAACTGAAACCCAGTGAAATTTAAAACATTCATTGGATGGATTACAGTATGAGGTTAGAAGTAACTTCCACAAAAAGAAGGTGGCTGCTCTAAAACATTTCATTGCCAAAACGCAATCCAAGGAATTCTCCTATTTCCCAGATATACGTTTATCATACCTCTCTGAATGTATGTATAAACTCATCTATTTAAATTTTTCAGGAGGGTAAGATAAAACAAATCATATTACTGTTCCAAAGAATTTGATTCCGTGACAGACATACTTCTTTGCAATAAACTAATCGACTACTATTATGTAAAATACATAATTAATGGATGTAAGGGAGTAAAACAATCGGATAGTGCTTGTTAAAACATTATTGAGGAACTGACACTAATAAATATAGATGAAAACGCAGATAAAACAAAACGTATAGACTTTTCGTTTCAAAAAGAGAAGAAGAAACTCCCATTAAACTTTAAAATCTCTAACGTTAACAAGAAATTATCCAAGAATGAAAACCTACCTGGATGTAACCTTTGATAATCTTCACTGTTCTGCTATATTGCGAAATCTACAGTGAATCATTTACAATCTTTTCAAAATGTTATATTACAAAAATAGTGTAAGGGGCAATAAATAAAATTCATAAAAAGACCCGTCTTCATGAGGACTTACAATTGTAAATATTTTAGGATTTCGTATTGATTGTGAATACTATAAAATTAAATTATAAGTAAAACTTGAATTTCAAATTCAATTCGGACACACAGACCATATGATCAAAAAGTTGAAACTTTTTTTTTTAAATATTATATATTTTTAAAATAAATTTAAATCTCCAAATTCTTTCACTAGAAATATATTTTTAATTATGAAGGACCGGAATCCAATGACAACATTAAAAGTGGAAAATGATGCCTTGTCTATCTGGTTTCCGCCAACCTAATGTATGGAGCATTTTTGTGATTTCTTTTGAACTAATTTTTCTTAGTGAATTATTATTAGTGAGGATTGCTTTTTATTTTAATACATTATATCTAAAATTTTAATTTTATACCAACGTCTTTGGTCCTATTACAGACCGGATTTGAGGTTGGAGTTGATAAAAGCCGATCAAGTACAACTTCTAATTCGAATTTGGGTTGAAATTTCATACAAAGATAGAGTATAGAATCTGGAAAATATGTGTCAGTTAACATTAAAAGTACTTATTGCAAAAAATGAAATGTACCCTCAAAACATTCAACGTCTATACGACCTCATTATGAAAGTCAATAACAACGAAAAGAAATCATTCGATCAATTGCAGATATTCCTTCCAGGATTAGATGATACGGTTAAAGAGTTCTATAAAACTGAACTTAGAATGAATAAGGTCCAATGTGAATTTGATGAATGTTTCTCAGCGCATTTTAATGATGATAATTGCTATATTTGGTAGAGCAGATTAGGCTAGTCGTGGAATCGCCGAAAACAGTGATCGGTTTCTTCAAGATCGTCAGTTTTTTATTTTCGAATTTAATTTTAATGGAATTTTTAGAAGGCTTGAGAGAAAATAGACGAGTGGTCTTCTTGAATTGTAAAATATTTTAATTATATGGCACGAGAGGGAGTGTGATTGTATCCTCTTCTTTCCCAACCCTAATAAGCTAATTTCAAAAATTAATTAAGCACTTTCATTCACTTATTGGCGTTAGTGCTGTTTTCATTGTATCTAAATTTGTTTCTTGTTTACTTTAGAACAATGGAGACACGTTCTTCTAGTTAGATCAGGTTTTTATTTATTTTTTTAAAACCTTTTTTTATTAGGTTTCTTGTTCCCATTACATGATTGAAACATAAAAATGGTTAACGAAATTTGAATCTGGGTTATAAAAATATTGCTAACCGATAACGAGTTTAGGAAGATGATGGCTGGGATTGGCCCTTTAAGCCTAAATTATAAGTCTTCTTCAGGGCAAAGAAATACAAGGAATATAGATACGAGAAATAATAAAAATGAGCAGAATAATTCTACAGAGAGCTTTCAAGCTGATAACTAACGTAAATACTGCATAAATAATGTTGTTTTTCTCGTGAATCATAAATCATTAACTTCAAGCCCCTACCATGTCCTAAGAAATCCTACTTATTTTCAAGGAACCTTTCGTCTAGTTTATCTTTCTGGAATTTCGAATTTCCTAACTTTCTTACTTAAACGTAACAAAATTCTTATTTCTCAAAGGGATTCATTAATCTATTTTACGATAGTTCAATTGAATCCTTATTACGTTGAAAAGTCTCTTGAGCTATAGCTTTATAATGAGTGAAAACATGACGCTCTAAAAACCACTAAATATCGATTTTTTAATTTTATGTTGAGAATCGAACATTTGTCAATAGATAATTTTTTTTTTAGCTTTTGAGCTCTACTGTCTCCTGTGAAGTTATTGCTCACATTTACGAGAACTCCTGTTTATATTTGATGTATAACAATAATTCATAAATTTAATGGATTCAAAATATTTTCAATAGTCAAGGCGTAAATCAAGGAGATAGTCTTAGTCCTCCTAGATTCATCATATTTATTGATGAAATTAACAATATTTCTATACAGTTTTTTTACTGGCTAAACGCGTTCCTATAGTGGATTGGGTCTAAGAAAGAAACCAATGTGTCTATTTCTATCATATATTCCTATCGGTTCCTTATGGTAACCAACTTTTCTTAGAAATGTGTTATGCAGCTGTCTAATTTAAATGCTGGGTACCAGAGACATGCTTAGTATGGTATATTAGATATAACTGTGTATGCTTAGTCATTTGATATCGTTTCCATAGCTATCGTATTCACCTATTTACTTAGCGATGGTACTCAGGTGGCATGCAGGATGTTACATTTATTAAAACGGTTAAAATTTGAAGCATAAAATAACTAGATTTATTTCTGGTATACAGATGAAGTGTTTTATATATGGAAGCATATAAACTAGGTCATAATCGTATTTACTATCGAAATAGAATTTCCGCTGAATCATCTATTTATATGTAGTTTACCATTTAAATTACAAATCCGTGCTATGGCTGTCTCTAGCTAGGATCTCTAATGCTCTGCTCCACTGCTGACCAATGAATGCTCTGGTTGGCCTCACCCACGCTTCTGCAGCTCTACTTTTTTTTTTTTCCCCGATCCCTCTAAAACAGAATTAAAAAAAAAAGTGTAAAAAGAAAAAGTAATTCGTGTTGGGTCTTATCTTTTACTACCTTTGGTATTTTAAGGTTACCTGTTATGTTTAATGTTATATATGAGCTATCCATTCTAAAAAGGAGCTAGGAAAAAAAGGAAAAGAATGAGTGATGAGTGAGTTATGAGGTGATGTTAATAGGGTTTTAGGAACCTTTCCTGCCCTGCCACCTAGCAGGAAGGGGGGATGGAGTGATAGACTGGAATACTGGATTGAAGGAAGCAGCTCTACTGATACTGGTTCTGTAGTCTATAACTTCACTCGTGAATGAATCCTTCCCACTTTCTCCCTCTACTTTCTTTCCAGCCATTTCATTGGCTGATTGTATCTTGGGGAGGAGAATGAGGCGGGACTTTACCCATTGGTTTCTTTAGGGTGGAAAGTACCTGTATTTGAACTGCTACCGACAGAAGCCCTCTAATTGCAAAAGTCGAAAAACCTTGAGTAGGCCTAATTTTTAATATTTCGGATATATTTATTTTATTAAACAATATTCATTTTAAACTAGTATCGTCAATTACCTAGCATATGTAAGAAAAGCATAGAGAGAACTGTAATCCTGTAAAGGAGAGGAAACTTGAGAACAATATCAATTTGCAAACGATATTATCTGTGTCTAGAATGATAAGAGAAGACAGGGCCCTAGTTCAAGAGCTTCTTAGGAAAGGAATGTTTATAAACGCTACAAAACGTATATTCCTGCTTATCTCTCAGAAGGAGAAAGGTATAGCTTTATAAGTATACGTTTATAACGGCAAAGATATTGAAATTGTTGAGGACATATCATATGTAGGTACAATGGTAATATTGTTGCCATAGATAAGTATCTGGGTCAATTCCAAAAGCTAATAAAATATATTTCTAGATTCACAATACCCTTGTTATTTATGTTTTAGATCCTTATGTAAGTAATAAAGAATATTCTTTTTAATGGTCAAGTTTGTTTTTGTTTAGTGGTGTGAAACATCATAGGTCATCAACGCCATTGATTTCTTATTTATACTTGCTTACATTTGTTTTATTATATTTTTTTTATTATGTACATATATATTTCTTTATTTATTTTTTATTTTATTTAATTATTATTATTTTTTTTTGTTTTACCGCCTATTCGAAGTCATATTTGTGACTGCAAATCTTCTGATAATTTAAAATTAAAGCAGCAATTCCACTGTTTTATCATCATCCCCAAGGATTTTTGTAATATTTGGGCTCAATCTAAATATCACGCCGCACCTATTGAGGTGTGACGTGCAATATGGACATTCCTGGAAGATATGCTTAATTGTCAAAATTTTGCTAGAATATTGTAGATCTATTCTAAGTCTAGTCAATACGACCTCCTCTCTACGACATTTACGGCTGGAGGTACCCAAGGGCTAGACCTCCTATTTAATAATTTTTAATTTACTTCTTGGGCTTTCGTTCCAAACATTCTGCCATCTATCTTTTATTTTGTTTTCTAGTATGTAGCTCAATTCTGATGGATTTGAAATTGCTTTGCCTCGTCCCGGGAGTGCAAGTGCATCTCTTGCAGCTCGATAAGCCAGGTCATTCCCTACGATTCCTCCTTATACACACAGGATATTTGCCAAAATAATTCACAAAATGTTGATTTCCAGTAGTTCTAACGAAATCTTTGATTTATGAAAAACCATTAGGAACGTACCGATGCATGCTAGCACTTAAATTTGATTAATATTTGTTTTGAGTATACAATCATAATTGCTTAAGAATAAAAGATTCCAAAGGTCATTAGAAGTTATGTTAAACCGTATGGTGTAAAGTTTTCATTTTGAGGTATTTTGTAATAAATTTTATAATTTAATAAATAATTTTTTTTTGTAAACATTTATTTTTTATTACACTTCTCAGATATGTTCTACACTGACTCTTTTTTAAACCCACCTCATCCTAACAGTTTAATAGCAGATTTTAACATATACTGTAGTTATTTCAAAATTTTGAGGGTAATAATACTTTTTTTTTTTTTTTTTTTTCGAACCCTCTAAAAACAGAAATAAAATGTGAATTAGTAGTGCATTACTGTGTAAGAAAGAAAAAGTAATTCGTATTGTGTCTTACCTTTTACTACCTTTGGTATTTTAAGGTTACCTGTTATTTTTAATTTTACATATGAGTTATCCATTCAGGAGCTATTTTGAGTCCGGAGGTGAGGGGCCTCCTCGTATTAATACTTAATCCATAAATTAATTATATATAGTATCAATTTATCGTAAACAAAAAGCTGAAAGTAGCTTCAATTTTAATGAGCTATGCTCAGTTGTCTTAGTAACCAACTTTAACTTATTATTAATACTCATTTAATGTATTTTATATTTCAAACGGTAGACTCTTAAAGGGATACTATATTAAAACTAGGTACTTGTCTAGTTTTTTGCAAAAACTCAGCACAATAAGATGACAATAACTATTTTTTAAAAATCTGTAATGTCCTACAATCGTTCATACATTGACTTATCTTACAAATATTCAAAATTACAAAGTAAGAGTTTTTATATACATTATATAATACATTTTTTTTATAAGCTTCTGTCATATTTGTCCATCGCAGCCGGTGGCAGATCCTTTTCTCCTGGAGTCGAAGAGTGTTGCTCCTACTGCAGTTTTATAGTTTCTTTTACTACTAGTTGAGGGAACTGCTCCAATGACGTACAGTCCGTTTTCCGTCGGTATTCCGACTGCCCTCAACTCCTGGATGGTGGTGCAGCTGATGTCTTCAGTCGTGTCTGGTATTCTACATCGTGGGTGCAGGGGTTTTATATCCTTTCTTAGGCTATAAAGCCTGATTCGAAAATAGTAAAACTCATGTCTTTTAAAACGATTGATAGGGGTCTTGTTTGTTACTATAATACTATTTTAAATAGAGATAACAATTATTTTGTTCTAATCTTGCTGTTTCTAAAACAACTATAATATTAAGTATTTATTTATCATAAATCATTTTATTTACATTTTCAAGGAGTATGTTTGTGTAGGGTGGAAGTCTGTAAAATACATGGTAGAGGGTAAATATCCTTTGCTCCTGCTGAATATTCTCTTAGCGGGGCAGAGATTTAATTAGCGGATGAGTGACGCAGGTAACTCCTAAGGAACGTGTTTAACTTACGGCTCTACATCCATCAAATTGTGTATAATAACCTTCTCAGCTGGCTGTCTTGTCTCTTTTATCTTCAGTCTTATCCTGTCTAGATCAACTGCGTTAATAGCTTCAAAGAAGCATCGAGATCAAACAAAGTCCTTGATAATAATTTTAAATTAATGAGTGTTGGTCTGAGATAATTGGGTCAAGAAATTAATTCTAAGCTCATATCTTTTCCACTCCTAAGTATATCAGTTACTTATGTTTATTGTACGTAAAACGTATGATTTGTGTGGCACTGGAAATTAATATATTATTTCATATATAGTAAATCGGATAAGTTTTGTCTCAAACATGTTACTCAATGGAATAATACCCGAAATCTCAAGGAAGTTTCTTCTTTTGATTTTCTGACAACCCTGGTGCCCACTGACCTCTGGAGGGTTTTGGGTTTATCTTCATCTTCTGAGGATCGCGGATATTGGAGTAATCGAGCACGTATCAACATCTACTTTATAACTAAATATTTATAGTTAGTTTTGTGATATATTATTTATTATATAAAAAACAGACCAATTTTTAAATGAAACAGTTATTTCACAAATAAATATTATATAATAATAAAAAAATAGATAAATCTCGAAATGTGTGTAATAATTCCAAAATGCGCAATTTTGAGAAATATAAAACTAGTATTAAATAAATTAAATTGAATAAAACAAATGCCCTTTTCATGATTCGAATTTCTGTTGAGGTTTGGCTAAATTTACTGCTTGAAAGGAACAGAAGATTTTTGATTATCAATAAAACATTTACATTCTAATATTTTTATTTTCGAATATTATTATTTGAATAATATCCTAATATAATTCTCTACATCAGAACATGTATTTGAGACCCTTGCTCGGGTTATTTAAAATACTATTTTTTTTAATAAGACGCAACTCTTATAAGAAATTTCAAGTAGTAAAATAAATTTGTTTCACGCATATTATTATCAGTAAGAAACATTTAAGATGCCTTAGTATTTCTTCGTCTCACCGGCAAACGCGATGCTAAAAATGTCTTTCTGGCAAGAGTGTGGATGAATTTCAAATAATCGTGTCTGAGACACCCGAACAGGGTTTGTAGATTGAGCATAATCATTTTGCTGATTCATCTTTTTTACACCAATTTAACTTTTTTTTTTGTTGGTTGGTATTTTAAAATATTATTTTGATCACAGCAGACTTCGTCCCCACAATATCACTACGTTTTCTCTTATATCAAGTATGAAACAAAAAAACTATAAAAATAAAAAGGGAATATCATACAGATGGCAGTTCAGGTTTTTTTTTTCAAAACCCCTAATCTGAATAGTGCTAATAAAAAAAAAAAAAAAAATATAGGTACAATGGTAATATTGTTGCCATAGATAAGTATCTGGGTCAATTCCAAAAGCTAATAAAATATATTTCTAGATTCACAATACCCTTGTTATTTATGTTTTAGATCCTTATGTAAGTAATAAAGAATATTCTTTTTAATGGTCAAGTTTGTTT
>NW_027105031.1:1859473-1868596 GCF_000696795.3 Halyomorpha halys
ATATATTGATTATTATCAAATTTGTGTAAATATAAATAATATGATAGGAAGTAAAATATATCTAAAATTTTCTGAAAATTACTTGCTGGGCGCACTTCAATTTTTGTCTTTTTCAATAAAAACTGTGTCTGTGTACATACTGAGTTAATGGCCGGGTTGTGGCGTTCGCTTCTGTAATTCCTGCAAAATGGAGGAGGCGCTGCTGTCAGTGTCTGGAATTGGGGATTGGTTAGAAATTGGAGGGAGTCAAAGAATTTGACATGCCTCCGACCAATGAAATCCGGTACTGTGGGCAGATCAAAGAACTGATGCAGTTCTGGAGGCTGCTTCTTCCATGATGTAGTTCCATCTTCCGCAGCATGCTGTCTTGGAAAGCCTGAAGGTGTCGCTGCGTGCCGTCGGAGAGGTACGTGAAGAGTAGCGCCCCGTATTGAAGTCCCGGGCCTCATAATGCCCAAGCATGAGTCAACTCAGTTACTCTCGCACATGAGCATGGTCTTCGAGCGGCTCCTACATCACCATCTCATGGAGCACTGCAGAGAAGCTGACATAATACAGCCCGAACAGACTGGTTTTCAAAGAGGTGTCGCCTGTGAACATCATCTGGTGAAACTGCAAGCCCACACTATAGAGCGGATGAAGAAGAATTATGCGACTGCCTTCATCTCACTAGACTGCAGCCAGGGGTTTGAGAGCGTGTCCCACCCGCTGCTGCTCCGCCGACTGGAGGAGTTCAAGTTTCCCGCCGCCCTATGCCGATTGGTCAGAAACTACTTGAGTGGACGATCATTCGTCGTAAGAGTCGGTGAAGACTTGTCGCCTCCAGTACCCACCACCTGCGGAGTACCTCAGGGCTCGGTGCTTGGACCACTACTGTTTGTCATTTTCACGGCTCCAGTAGTCGCCATCGAGCACCCACATGCAGTGGTAGCAGCCTATGCCGACAACATCGGTGCTTACGCTTCCAGCATGAGAGCTGAACTGGCCCTACACTATGCACAGACTGCCTCTGCCACCATAGTAGCTGCTTTGAAGAAGGACGGGATCAAGGTTAATCCGTCGAAGACGCCAGATTGCCATCATTCCTTCCAGAAGGGCAAGAAAAGCAGGCTACCCCAGCAGTTCGTTGTGGATGGTGAGGGTCGGAAACTCTCTAATAGCATCCTCTACCTCGGCGTGACTCTTGACAGGCACCTCACCTTCTCTAGTCACGTCAGGGAGAGGCTTAAGCTAGCCCGACAGAAGTCGTTTAGACTCTATCACCTGCTTACCTCACAGCAGATCTCACTCCACCTCAAGCTGCAGGTCTACAAGGCCGTTATACGTCCGACTCTTCTCCATGGCGCACCACTCATGCGGCACCTCTACCGGACCACGTTAACCAAACTGCAGACCTTCCAGAATTCCCTCCTTCGGCGAATAGTCAGAGGAACCGAACTCCAGGAATAGTGTTATCAGAGAGGAGCTCCAACTCCCTTTTGTGTCGGAATTCATAGGCCGCAGGTACATCTAATTCTTTGATGGGCTGAAAGCCTGTGCCAATCCCCTATTCGAGATATAACCTCTCCCCCAAGACCTGGGAGGTGGTATAGCACGGTCCCCTTGGTCGACGTCCTCGCCGAGGGAAGGACTTCTGGCTCTGCAGCTTGAAGTCACCCACGCCTCAACACTACCAGCCGGAATGGTCCCTCCCCATGTTAGCCCCTGGCAGTCCAGCCACTCATGTAAAAACCGCCTTCAGCGGACCAAGCCTGTAACATCTTATAATGCCGTAAGGCAAACAAAGATAAATTGTATTAGTGTATATATAATCCTTAGTTCTAAGTAGTATACATAATTGTATATGTTTAAATTAATAAAATAGGAGGTAAGAAAAAAAAACAAAAAAAAAACAACTCAGTGGTCAGCCCAAGTTGGATGAAAAACCCCCTCTTAAATATTTTAAGCTACTGATATTAGAAGTACTGTTTTAGTTCTGATAATTCTTGAATAGGCGACGTTACATCGCAGGCTGGTTAATTATTTATTGTACTTTTAGGCTACATCACATCGCTCTAAATTACATAATTCTTTTTTATTTTTATTTATTTAAGTATTTCAACCACTAGGGGCATTTACACTGGATTTACCAAGTAGATCCCAATTGACATGTTCACCAATCTATATAATAATCCCAAGTTACGATTACAAAGTGAGAAAGTTACATATTTACAATTGCAATTACAAATTTACAATTACAGTTACATATTATCAATTAAAGTTTACATTTTATAAAGTTACAATTAGATTTGACGTAGTGAGTAAATTACTATATTAAGTTATGCATCCAATACATGCTGGAATTAGAGTTAGACTATGTGTGATCATAGATATTTATTATTTTAAAAAAGTGAAAAATGATTGATATTCTTGTGGGGTATTCTCTCATCATCTCCAGTAATCTGAAGAGAATCGGTGTGATTTGTGAGCAATACATTCAGTGAGAATGTGCCTAACGGTGAGTTCATTTTCGAAGTAGCGACACATCGGTGCATTTTCTTTTTTCATGAGATGACCGTGGGTGAGTCGAGTATGGCCTATCCGAAAACGGGTTAGTACGAAATCTTCTCTCTGTAGCTGATTCAAGTTCCTGGTTGGACGTTTCACTGTCTGTTGGACCATTCTTAACTTGTTGTCTCTCGTGAAGAACCATTCGTCTTGCCACTCTTGCCATCCGATTTCTTTGACCCAAGAAATAACATCTATCCAGGGACCCAGACAAAAAACACTGAAATACCGTTTCTGTTGGCGGACTGTAATGAGCAATATATGTTTTGCTTTAGTGGGTTAGATGAAAAAATATTTCTTTAGCCAAGTAGGACTGACAGATGACCAGAGAGTCTGTACAGATGACCATTTTTTTTTTGTATATTGATAGGGCTGGAGCGGAAAGCAACCGAGTCCCGCTATTTTGAGTCCCGGATTTTGTACAGAGTCAAGCATTTTAAGGGTGGTACCCGATGATGAGTTGTGGGCATTACAACCGTAATCCAACTTTGATCTCACTATCGTTCTGTATAGGGTCAGCATATTTCTTCAATCTGCACCCCAGCTGGAGTTACCGACCATTTTCAAATGATTAAGAGAGCGGAGGCAACTTGCTTTAATTGTTGAGCGTTCTATCGAAAATCAATGCGAGGTACGTGACAGTGTGAGCAAATGTAACTGACAAAAAATAATAGCAACTGTTTTATTTGTTGAAATTTTAAATCTGTGATCAGAAAGCCATACACTGACATTGTTTAGAGCGGTTTGAGTATCTTCTTGTAAGGATACTACTTTTTTCTCTCCGTATAAATAACAGGATCGTCCGTGTAGAGCATGATTTTAACAGTAAAGTTAACCACATTCAACACTTTATTAAAACAAATACAGAAAAGGGTCGAGCTCAAAATACAACTCTGAGGCACTCCATTTTCCTGTTCGAATTCGTTCGATAGGACGTTACCAATTCTGACTCTAAAGCTTATGTTAGGTAAAAAAATATTTATGAAGGCAAGAATATGACCATTAATCCCGATACTAACTAGAGAGTCAATTATAAATCTTCTCCAGGTTCTATCAAAAGTATTTTCTATATCATGAAGTACTGCTAATACTTTTCTCTTATTATCAAAGGCTTCTAGGATATCGGACTGTAACCGAACCAAGTTGTCTTTAGTACTTCTCCCTTTCCTGAACCCACTCTGTCATGCTGGCAGTAAATTTTTAGTTTCCAAGTACCATGTTTGTCTATTTGGAAAAAGTTTTTCCATCAATTTACAGATAGACGAGGTTAGGGTGATCGGTCTATAACTATTAACATCCATGGGATTTTTGTCTTTTTTCAGAATAGGAATCGTGATCGCTTTCTTCCATGTATTCGGAGAAATATTAGAAAGAAATATTTTATTCAATATCTTTAAAATCGTGGATTTATTAAAGGAACAGAGGTTTTTTATCATATCAATCCAGATCTTATCCGGACCGGGTGAGGAATCTTTCTTGGAGTACAAAGCGGCTAGAAATTCGTTCATGTAAAATGACAGGTTTAGTGGATCAAGTGGATGATTAGTGATAACAAGTAGTATTGATTCGATAGCTTGTTTTATGTTAAGGAAGTGTGTAGAGTAGTTTACAGTTGATGAGGTATCAAAGAAATGTTTTGCTAGAGTGTTTGCTCAGATTACAGGGTCAGTTTCATAGTTATCACGAATTTTCAGACAATTTATTTAAGGTAAGTAGCCATAACTCATTATTTTTCTGCCAGAAAACAACTCCTGGTGTGTTACAGTTACCCTTGCTTGGAAAGCTATGCCATGATAATTTTTTACAATTTTTAATCACATACCTTACATTTTTCTGACCGCTTTGTATGACTAATTTTTCGGAGGATGGTAGGCGAAGATATTTTTTAAATGCCATCTCTGTATTATTTATTGCTTTTCCACATTCATCTGACCACCACGTTACAAGGGGTGGGTAGTATTTACATTAGCAGATGAGGAAATGTATGGAATCGCTATTTGAGCGGTATTTGGTACTTAATTGTAGAATTAAGCGGGCAGGATCAGTATCAGAAAGATCTATAGCCGCCGCTTGATATTGGGGCCAATCAGCTTTTTTAATGAGCCATTTGTTGTGCCTGCTGAAGGAGAGGCATTTATTTAACGTTTTAATAATTATGGGGAAATGGTCGCTGCCAAGTATACCATTGAGTCGTGGCTTGTAACAGGGGGCTAGTGATAGTAAGATCTATTGCTGAATGTTTTTCCAGATCTGGCCCAGAGGTGAGTTTGATATATTGGATTGTTTATAATATTTAAATTACAATTATCTATGAAAGACTCGACTAATCTACCCCTCTCTTCCAAGTGGTCACTACCCCAAATTAAGTTATGAGAATTATAATCCCCAGCGAGAATTACTGGTGGAGGCAATGAATGTAACGTCCTTCAATAGTTGAACTATGAATAATCGGCCTGGAGGGAGGTATAGAGAGCATAATGTGAACGGGCTAGGTTGTGATAAAATTCTTACTGCTACGGCTTGCAAATTAGAAGTAATGTGTAAGTCATTTAAGGGAATATTCTCTTCCACTAAAATACACACCCCACCACAAGCAATGCGACAATCTGTATTATCTTTCCTGCTAATAACATATCCCCGAAATTCAAACCTATCAGCAGGTTTTAAATTTGTTTCTTGTAAGCAAGCTACAGAGCAATTATAGTAATTCAGTAAGTACTTTAATTCATTTCTACGATAAAATAAGCCATTTAAGTTCCATTGCATTATATTCATTAAACATTTCATAAAACATTCTACCTATACCGCCTGCCGAAGAAAAGGAACCGAAACAGCTTCGTATAAAGTGTTAGAGTTAAAATTATAAACCATATAATAGGAGTGAAAATAAAATATGACGGTGGACAGCCATACAGATAAATAACAAATTACTATTAACAAACAAACAACAAAGAAGAGGTTTTGGCTCATAAGGTCTGATTCTAATGGAAAGAAAATCTAAGAATACTTTTTCTGGTAGGTCACACTTCACGAAAGTTAAAATCAGTAAATGTGTAGCTTTCTTTTCTTTATTAATTTTTTTAGAAATCCTTTTAACATTAACAATATCCTGATTTTCAATTTCTGCACATAATTCTTTGAAATGGCTGAATTGAATTCATACTTTCTTTAAAAACGACTGGCATTACGTATAATATTCTTTGAACGAAATATATTTGTTTAATACGTGTTCACTATAGCTTCTACATACTTACCTAATAATTATACCAACGTAAAGTACAAATCACTGAAAATATACTGGAATGGGCGATAGTTTCGAAATTAACTTTGTTGATATCCAAGAACGTTATCTCTAACCAGATTATTAAAGTTTTAAGAACATGGAAGGATTATATTAAAGTACATATCCGAAATTATGGACCCCCTTCCAAGTCATTTCTGACGTATGGAGTATTATCTACATGGCACTACCCTATTATAACACCATGGTGAGGGAGAGGAGGGGGTTCAAGTTTTCATTTTTTGGGACCACCACAGGAATAAAAGTCGACCCCCCAAGCTGCGTTCAAACCGGCGCCGCTGCAGATCCCAGGTTGCCAAGACCTGAGACCTCAACTCCCTGAGCTACAGAGGGCTCAGATCCACGCTTGCCTGTCACGGGCTACTGCTTCCCAGTTTCTTGCATTAATTATTTCTATCAAACTGTTTTTTTGGCCTTGCCAACTTTTTTCGCCACGGCACGTTTTTTGTGCTAAATTAAATATTAGAAGTAGTAGTAGTAAATACATAATAAATTCTGAAACTAAATTGATGACAAATATCACAGAAATTCCTTGTAAATGTAATTAAATTACAGATACAGAGGGAAATAAAAAATCAATGTTGAAATCGTCCCGTTTTATTGGTCCTGTACAATCGGGCGGAAAACCTAAGGTACCTGTCAAAGTTGATATTCATATGTTATATTTTTGTTTCATTTTCGCTATTATTTATTTTTAATTTGATTAGATTTTTTTTCTAACGGATACGGAAGAAGTTATACTCTTCGATTTAACTTCTATATGGCATCACTTCTATATTTGATATATATATATATACTTCTATATTGTTTCTAATCTCATCTCTCTGAATTGCTTTCATTATATCCATTATGGTATTTTGAAGAACCAGAATATGAAACAAGAGTTTCACATTTTGTCCATGTTTGAAAGAAAGTTATAGAAGAAAATCTAGTACGAGAAAGGCCGGTGTTATTGGGAAGCTGAGATGTTGGAAACAGGAAAGAATCTTCAATATTTACAAGGCTATCTATATTCATATTATAGTGGATTCCATACGATAAAGGGAGAGGGCGGAAGGAAAAAGCCAGTTTGCATCAATATTCGAACCGTACTGTATCGGGATAAGGTATAACTGGCATGTCTCTGGCATCTCAGCATCTGTCACGGCATTTTAGTTTTCACTTCAAGTAAATTTCTAACACATTACTATTTCACTGCTACATTTAATTAAATTGATATAGAAAAACACTCAATTAAAAATATTGTGCTGCCCAATTGCATTGGGTTGCCTTCTCACACACAGCATACATAACATTAATAAGAAATAATTTAATTTTAAACCTATTAATATAAATAGTCATACAATAATATAAGTCATACAATAATATAAACAGTCGCAGTATAAAAATGTTAGAATTATATTTCAACTGAAATAATTTTACCTTTACCTATTTTAATTTTTTTTACTAGCCTTTTATCATTCTTTATATATTTGTACATATTTTACATTAATTTTTAATTTTACAATGTTCTCTCTTTTCCGAACATGACTTTCTCTTTGAAAATGACGATGTCCTGGGTGCGATCGCAGAAAAAAATCTCATTTTGTTTTATGATATATGTGCCAGAGGTCTATGGTTTAGAACGCTCGGCTATCGTGAGTGGCTATTAAAAAAAAATCTCAAATATTCGTAAAACTATTTAATATGATTCAACGAAAGTCAACGAGGCAATGAAAGGGTTAAATAATGGGGTCTATAAAAAAAAAAAATCTTTTTTAACCAAATGTTTTTACTTTCCATGAAACTAATTTTGAAAATAATGTTTGTATTATTATTTCTCTGATATAAAGTACAATTAATAATCAAAGTATAGTCCATTATTATCTACCATCATTAGCCATCTGATAGCCAATTGTTCGATCCCACGCTGATACCTTTCTTTGGTATGGCTTCCGAAGAACTCTTGGACTGCAATTTCAGCTTGCGCAAAATTATCAAATTTTTCCCTTGAAAAAAATGGGCCATGGATCGAAACAAGTTGTAGTCCGATGGTGCGAGGTCTGGACTATATGGTGGATAAGGTAGGAGTTCGAACCCATGGAGGTCTTTAAACTTTTCTTTGGTTCGACGGGAAGTGTAAGAACGAGCATTATCTTTTTTATAATAAAACTCCTTTTCGGTCATTCAAAGCTGGATAATGCTCTGACAACTTCGCGTACTATCTTTCCAGTTGTTCGCAGTAGAGTCCAGATTTCATAGGGCATCGAGAGGTTGCAGAAAGGGCCGGTACTTGCTTTTCCAGATTTTAATCCACTTTCAATTTACAATAACCACAGATGCGAGTGAGTATACGCTAGGAGCGGTGTTGTCTCAGGAGGGCGATGGGAGGGAGCTCCCAATGTCGTACGCCAGCAGGCGCTTTACAGAAACGGAAAGTAGATACAGCGCAATGGAGAGTGAATTCCAGAGAATAGTGTGGGCCGTCGATCACATTAGACTACATGTGTTCGGCAGAAGGTTCAAGATATATACTAATCACAGACAACTCCAGTAGGTTGGAAAGCTGAAGGAATCGTCAGCCAGGATAACTCGCTGGAAGGAACTTCTGGTGGAAGGAATCTTGGTGGTTGATAGAATGAAGCGGGGAGAAGATAGGGAATAATCTTCGAATAACGAAAGTTTGGCTGAAGAAAGACCAGGAAACATATAGGAAATAATTAACGACAAGAAGAGACAAATTATTTGGAAGATGAAAATCATCGGAATCACCTAAATTAAATATAGTGGGTACGGGATGTAAAATTAAGACTATCTGGTCGCAACCAGGCGTGAAGAATGACTAGATTTGTAGAATGTTGAATAATGCTTCGAAGCCTGGATAAAAGTATCACCTGTACGTTGGAAACGAAACCGTTTGGGAGAAGAATGAGAAGAATGATTTGATTATTGGTAAAAAATTCATCTATTTTATCATTATAATGTGGGTATTCGATTTTAAATTAGTTTATGTTTTTATTAAGGTTTTTCATAATATCATTTTTTAACCAATAACCTTGTCTTAAATCTAAATTTATAAATTGCATTGCCAACTTGTCAAAAATTTTTACATCCTTTTGACTTATTATAAATTTACTATTAAATTTCATTTCTAGGTTAATTATTGGTATTGGATAAATGGAAACTAGATTTAGAATCATTAAATAAATTCAAAAAGAAAAATCCACAAATTCTAATTATAAAATCAGATAAAACAAAGAAAGTGGCAATAATGAATAAAAAAGATTATGATAGTA
>NW_027105031.1:1874704-1884734 GCF_000696795.3 Halyomorpha halys
AAGCGCCGAGGCCTACACGGGCACGGTTTTTTTAATTTTAACTTAGGTTGAAATTGTGTATATAGCAATTATTTCAGGGAACTTGTGAGTTTTCTAATTATATACATATAATTGTACAATTATATACCTATAGGAATTCATTTTTATTGGAAATAGTTTTTCTTAATTGATTTTGTTTTCTATGTTATTATATTGTATAATATTAGTTTACGAGGATTGTTCTTAAACTGGTGGGGGGGGAGTTACGGTCTGAGTCAGCTGACTGAGGAGATCAGTTGATCGAATGTGTATAAAGAATAAGAACCCAACAAAGCCAGTATTTTACAGCAGTTCAAGCGTATCAGATCTTATTCCTTATTCCCTTTTTTGACATTTTGATTTCACCAATACTTACATATATATAAATAAATATATAATATAAATGCATTATATATTAATCCATTTCTCAATTATATTGCATCCATGAAACACCTATTTTTTTTACCGGGGCTATTGTTTTTGTCACATTATTGTAAGTTAATATTTCAAAAGTGATATAGGACTGTCGCTCCCTGGGGGTCTCAGCGGGGCGGGTCCGGCGGGGAAGGATTGCCTTTTTTGTATTATGATCTCTTGTGAAATTATGACATGTCGTACATCGACCAACCTACTCGCTATAATTGTCTGTCAGTTACCATGGAGAGCAGGAGTGGAGGGTTTCGCGTTTTTCTCCGTTTCACTTCTTAAAAGAATTCATGAGTCGATCCAAGTAGATATTATCTCATATCACACGTAGATTTTTTTATTACATTTGAGAATACAAAACATCACTTTGGTATAGATTTCTGAAAGGTCGACGCAACTTGAGCCGTGGTGGAACTAATTAAAAATATAGAATATTTTGCTTGAGAGAATTTTTTTTTTCGGTTTAGGTTGATTTTGCATAGAACTAGGGCCATCAAAGGAGAATGTAAGAACGAATATACAAGTCGATATTTGAAAGGTACCGATAAAGGCAGACGATGTATGCTAATCGACTGAAGATAGAATCGGAAAACTCTCTGCCTTTCCGACATCTCTTTCTCATTATACATACGCTATTCCCTTCCCGAAGTCAACATTATTCTCCCTCCTTAGAGCGCTCTAGGTTTCTACTTTCGGGTTTACAACAGCAGCCTTGTTCTTTCTATATTTAATAATTATGGTAGAAATATTAAAATACTGAACAGCATCACGGGTATAATTATTATTTCTATATACTTATTTATTTTTTATCACATCTATCGTTGTGTGGTATCGGTATAGTATGCCAAATTAAATTTAGTACTGTAATATTAATTTTTTTCTTAGATAAAAATTGAAAAAATGTCCGGTGAATACCAGTCGAAAAAGACAAACAAAGTTCCTGGTATTTTTTTTATGGAAATTCATCTGTTTCACTAAATTCTGAAAAACTTTCTGCATTTTAGAAATTTGATTTGCCGATCCAGATTGTTTTGTGATCATTACATTTTCCGAAAATCAATTTTATGCTTTTATTGGCTGGAGTATAAAAATAGTAAAAAACACATTTTTCCACCAATTTTATATGTTGGGCTTGCTAATTAAATATCTGGTATTACTACTTAGATAGTTCAAGATCAGATTAAAGTTTATGGTGACCATTATGTTTTTTAGATTTGTTTTCCTGATCCCTCTAAAACAGAAGAACAAAAACATGAATCAATAAACTGCATTTTGTAATAGAAACATAAATAAAATAGAATACAATCTTTTCCTACCATTATTACTTGAAGGTGTCCAAGTGAAATACTTATCTAAAGTTTAAGGTGATCATTCTGTGAGAAAATCTACTTAAATCTTTGGAGGTGAAAATCCTTCGCTACATGTTTTTAAAAAATCTGTTGGATTTTTAAAACAACAAAACATTAAAAGGAGAATTAAATCTTTTGTCGCGTAAATACTCATACAAAACTCTACAGCTGTATGTTTATGTTCAGATCCAGGATATTAATATTTTGGGGTCTTGTAATGACATAACTCATAAACGAACTCTCATAAAGGGTCATTGCCTAAATCACTTCTTATTGTCACACTCATTATTTTTTGAAAGCAGGTCATATTAGCTTTTCTGTTTTATTAAAGTAGACTTACATGTATTTTCAACAAACACCGTGCTCGAATTTTCGAGGATTATTTACACACCCTCTCAATATAATTACGTAGAATTACTCTAGCACCATCCATTCAGTTAAAGCATATAAATTCTTATTCCTGTAGTTTAATGCTTATTTTTGCCTTTTTCAACTTCATTTTTTTTTTTAAATTTATTTATTGTTATTTACAACTGTATAAAAAAATACATAAAACAAGTAAATTTGCTTTAGGCGACATATTGACATGAAACAAACATGTTGAGAATCAACCCGTCGGTAGAACTTCAATAACATTTCTAGAGGAGAAGATCTCGAAGCCATCTTCTTTTCAGACGCCTAGGAGGATTATTAGGTAATGAAGGAGAAGCCAGGTTAGAAAGAAGTGGATTTGGGTGGTTGGGAAGTTTATTTTGGAAGGAATGGTATCTGGTTTTGGCCAAATCGGTAACATATGGGACATTGAGGTCCTGATGGATAACTTGATTTGTGACAAAGTAAGGAACATTAAGGACTTTACGAAGGATTTTGGACCGTAAGGATTGGATTCGGAAGGAATTTGATGGTTTAGTGGAGTCCCAAAGCTCAACTCCGTATGCCCAGATAGGCCTTATAATAGTCATGTAGATCAGTCTTTTGTAATGGATTGGCAATTTAGACCGTTTGTATAGTAAATGTAATAGTCGAAATCGACGAGCAGTTTCCTGTCTTTTCATCTTGTATGAGGATTCATGTCAATCGTTTATCGAAATGTAGTCCTAAGTAACGGATCTGTTCGACAGGAATAAGTGGGGTATTATTAAAGGATACTGTAAGGCAATAGGTCATGGATTTACGACGAAGGGTGAATGTTATTTGGTGGGATTTATTGGAATTAATTTTAATCCTCCAATGTTGGCATCATTCTTCAAGGGTGGTGATGTGGGATTGGACGGTTTGGGATACAATGTAAGGATCATTGTTCACTGACAAAAGACCACATACGTGGTGAGGATAGTGTTATGATGGGCTGGGATGTCAGCTGTGAAGACTGAATAAAGGATAGGACCAAGGATACTACCCTGAGGTACACCTGCAGGCTGACGGAATAAGGATGAATAAGCGCCGTTGTAATTTACTTGAAATAATCTCTCGGAGAGATAAGAACGGATGATGAGAAAGTATGTAGGGGGTAGGAATTTACGGATCTTGTATAGCAGTCCAGGGTGCCAGACTCGATTAAAAGCCTGTTCAACATCAAGAAAGACAGCCGAGAAGAGATAAAAACAATGTGCATGAACTAGTTTAATTAATTTGCTTAAAGCATTTTTCATATTTGACTTTCTGTCTTAAACTTACTTTGCTTAGGAGTTATTATAACAGCTTCTATTTCATTTTTAGCAGTTTTTAAGCAAATGGTTCAACCGATTTTCAAGTTTGATGATTTAAACTATTCAATGAGATCCAGCTATTTTTTTTAACAAGTTTTGCTGATAATTTAATATAATGATAACATTATTGAATTAAAAAAGTTAAGCATGTGCGTTTGAAGCTTTGAAGCTATAATATGAGTGAACTGCACAAACAATTTTTAAGTTTTGTGTATCAAGTTACTCAGTAGTATCCTTTAGGTATTTGATTCAGTTTGAGCTCAAAATACTAAAAGAAATATTATATTATATTACCTAACTTTATTAAATTGTCGACGATTCAGCTGTTTGGGAGCAATATGGAGAAGACATACTTCAGGGAATTCTCTAAGGTATATTTATTTTCAAGTTATCTGTGTTAAAAAATATAGAATAATAAATAGATTTATTTTACAATTCGATAGCTTTGCCACATCAATTAGTATCCGCTCGAGTGCTCCTAGTAACCATACAGCTGATTTAGTCATCACATATAACCGTCCGGTAACCCACCTCCATCTTACTTGAATTATCACTTTTTCATTTCTAAATAAATATTGTTAACTCGAAAATAAAATAATAAAAATGTATCAGTATTTTATTTTATTACTGTATTGATGACACAAAGTAAGACTTGGGTTAACAAAATGAGAAAAAAAAAAAAAACGCTGCATCATCACCTGCTTCCAAAATTTAGTCTATTCAATTAGAAGCTCAGCTTAGAACGTCGAGAATAAAAGGTGATCGAACGAAATCCGAGACAGTGACTGATAAGGTTTGTTCATTCAGAACCTTCTAATAATTTATATAAGCAGCTAAAAGACAGTTTGGTAAATCATTTTGCCCTTAAAACCCTGTTATCCAGAAACATTGCAAAGCCTTTTGAAGTTTGAGATTTGATGTAACTGGTATGTTCATTAAACTATAAATTGCAAAAAATATCAAATTTTTATCATTTAGATCAAAATATTATTTGGAGATATTTAGTGCTAGATCATTTATCTACTTACCAAGTATTTGAGGAGTCAATGTCATGAAAAATTGAGGAATATGGCTGAGGTTTAATAGTTTTGAGGCTATCAACAAATGTATAGAAAAACTCTCACTCTCACTGTAATGTCGAAAGGATTAAACCATTATTATCTCTTTTTATCAATCTGCCTTTTCTACTCACTTATTTATATTTTATTGATCTGCCTTCCCTGCTTTATTATTTATTTATTTTACCCCTGCTCTGTTTATTGGGCAATACTGGTGTTTTAGGAGTGGGAAACTACTTGTATCTGCTTTGCAAACCCCTGCTACAAGCAAAGCAATTTAGATTATATTTACAATTCACAGTACTTTCCTGAAGTACTGTTTCAACCTGTTACATTTCTTTGGCCTTCAATTGGAATATTCTAGCGTCAGTAATGACTAATTGAGACACTGAGATTGACTATCTTGAGATAATCCTACTTTGTCAAGTTACACAACTGCCTCCTCTCTCCTCTCCTGTAAGAAATAGAAGTCGATGTCGAGTCACGCTACTCGAAGCAACAGTCGTGTCACCTGTTCGCTCCAGTTAATCTTATCAAGTAAAGGATCATGGGACGATCCATTCCAACGTTTGAAGTAAAAAAATCCTATTTATTCTGATTTTTTTGTAATGGCTTTTTATTTTCGTTATATCATGACCCGTACTTGATTCCTAATTCTACCTGAAATTAGAAATACGATATGACGCTGTTACTAAATATTCTCTATGCTTATAAAAATCTGTATTGTACTTTGTTTTGAAAACGATTTTTTTTTCTCTTTTACCAGTTTATGTTTTAAAAATATACCTTATTTGTAAAAATAAGCAAAGACAAAATATGTTATAAAAAGGAATATACCTATGCCATCGTAATAATTTATGTATAATCTTTACTCACTACTCCAAACCAATAGCTTTGGTTAAAATTGAATTAGAAATAAATTTATTCGTAATAAAAAACTAATTCAAATAAAAAGCTAATTTATAGCTAATTATAAGTCAATTGTATAAGAAAGTTAAATAATAAACGCTTAGAAAACTGAATATAAGGAAATATTTTGTAAGATTAGAAATAGTTACATTAGAAATCTTTTTTCGTCCTCCATAATTAAGAACGGTCCATTTTGCGATTTTTTGATTGCTAATGTTACCCACCTGCTGTAATAATAATAATATTTTTTGATGTAATCTGATTTTTATCAAATATAAAATAAAAATGAACATTATTTTTCTTTCTGAAAGTAGAACCCCGTTCATTTTCGGATATGTATTCTCCTTTATCAAGGGCAAAAGGGTCTTCATGTTCTTCAATAGTTCATCTACGATATTCATCGTTATAACTCACTCCACTCTCCATTTTTTTTTTCTCGAAAGAATCTGTTTCGTTTTCATTCTATGAAAAAAACATGTTCATCATCATCATCATCCCTTGTTTTCATGACTTTCAGCACCACTTGAAGATCAGTGTTTATTCCTGAGCTCATATAGTGTAGGCCTAAAGGTTATTTAAAAGTATCCTGGTGCAAATATATGTATGTATAAACAAAAAAGATTTTTACTCAACTTTAATTCAATGCAATTTATGTCAATGAGGTAAAATTATTTAACAACACGGAGCACTTATTAGTAACATTGAGCTCAAGTTACTCCTGCCAAGTGGATCGTAATGATAACGATGTGTAAATATTATTCAATAAGGTTTCAAATTATCCATGACAATTTTGATGTTTTGCAACCACTAAATCTTGGCTTGCAATTGGACTGAAGTTACATAGCTTGTCGCTGACCCCTCCAACGATCTAGATGTGGGCAGCCAAAGAATTAAGTTTCACGAAGAGTGATCAAACTCAACGAATTCATTCTAGGCTTAAATGAATGTACCTTTCTGATTTGATTCATGAAAATAATGGTATACTAAAGTTACTGGCATCTAAAAGTTCATGTACTGTTAGTATATGAGTTGGGTAGGAAAAAGAGGCAATATTGTTGAAAGTATGTAAGGGTACTTTTGTTATTGTTATGAAGGTTTTCGCCCGAGAAATTCAAAGTATTTTCAGTTGTTCATACGCCGATTCCTAGTTATGACGACTAAATGTAAAATATTGTAGCTCGAATTAAAATTTCAGCGTAGAGTAGGTTCAAATTTGTTTCAGTAATAATTCATAATTCAGTAAATAATGGACAATTTTTAAGTTCCAAGTTTTAATTAAGTGATTACAATAATAAGGGCCGGTTGTACCTTCACAGTTTAAACTACGGTTAGTAAAATCTCGGGCAAACTCAAGAATTAACAGTTCCACCAGAAAAGTAAACCTTCAAATCTGACGGTTAAGTTTACCAGCCACTGATATCATGTTAAACTGAGATTTAGAGCAAATCTACGTTTAAGTAGGTAACCATGCATGGGATGGCCGTGCGGGTTGAAGCCCAGGTCCCAAGTGTGCTCGGTTCGGAACGTTGTGGGTTCGATTCCCACCTGAGGCAGTTAACATTCATTTTTCGGTGGTCCCGAAGAATGAATCTTGACACTCCCACCTTGGTTGGTACGCGGTGGCAACTCAGATAGCCGCAGGACTACTAGGCCCACTAGCCAGACTTGTTCCCTCCACCAAATACCAGTACCAAGTAACCAACCAACAAGGAACATTCCATAGTCTCAGTTGAACCTGTTATCTAGCAAAGGTGTATTGCATTATTCTGTTTCTTTCCAAATTCAATAAAATGGATTTGATTCAATAAAACGAAGGCTTCAGAGAATAAGTTGATCGTTCAAATTATTTTTTGCAATGGTTTTAGATAAAGATTTTATTTTAGCGATTTTGACCGTCAAAAGTGGCTCTTGAATCAATTTTAAATTTAATTGGACTAATAATTTCCAACATTAGTGATAGGAATTGTAGAGTTAAAGTAACTGACATAACTGAAGTATGTAACTGGACCCCAAGATTTTCAATTAAATCATTTTTGGTTTGATGAAATCATTTTCGGTTTGATGAAATCTTTCTCCATCCAATGTTGACCCACGCCCAGTTCCCTTGAAGTACTGCTTTTTGGCAGCAAAGGTATTATTTGACATCCTTCTTCATATTTTCGCAATTATTTCTTAAAGTATTAGACACCCTTTATTGTATATATTAGTTTGAGTTGAAGTATTTTTCTTTTCAACGGTCTAGTTTTTGTGTGGATGTTCAGCCTTCCATTGTTCATTCTAATACAACAATATTAATTTAATTGCAATAAGAAAACATAATTAATGAAATCAAGACACTTTTCCAGGCTTTCGTTTATTTTTTGTGTAAAATTAAATAAAACAAAAAACATTTTTTTTAAACTAATAATGATTTGTTTCTATGGATGAAATTCGAAATGAATTGAAAGAAATATTTCAGTATTTCTTCTAATAAATTATGATTGACTGATTAAAATTGCTATAGTTTTATGGTAACTGTCATATGATAAATTTTCCTTGCCTTAGCTGTGCGTAAGTAATGTAAAGGAAAACAGAAAACTTTGTGATAAAAAACAGTAAAGCGTGATAATTATGAGGTTTAATTAATCAATATTTGATTTGAATTTTCGAGAACATCGACAGTTGACTATCCTTCTTCAGTGTGTATTGTATTGTTAACGATGTCTCTAATTCAATCAGTAACTTGCTTTTAAATCATTAACTTGGAAGTGTGATCTTTTTGTAGTTTGTTTTTCTTATTACGTATTATGGTATGAACTGCACTTCATTACAACTCGTCTGCTCAGTACCAAATTATGAAATAGTACCAAATTACGAAATAGTACCAAATTATGAAATAGTACCAAATTATGGAATAGTACCAAACTATGAAGTAGTACCAATTATCAAATAGTACCAAATTATGGAATAGTACCAAACTATGAAGTAGTACCAATTATGAAATAGTACCAAATTATGAAATAGTACAAAAAGACCTTTAATGAACGTACTTAAAATCCTTTACTTAACTGTTACCTCATATACTGTTCATTAAATATTAAATGGGATTGTTTTTTTTTCCCTTTCTTTTAACACCAATGTTTACTTCTTCATTTTCAATAATAAATCTTATTGGTATGGTTAATATTTTTTAGCTTTAAGAACAAACACTTAAGATATTACTTATTGTTTTTAATTTTTACCGTATGAATTTTGCTAACTTCTTTTATTCTTTCTTTGTGACTTAAAATTAAACTGATGGAGGTATTTTTTTTAGATATCTTCTTTAGACTCATCACACTCCTTATCCGAAGAGGAATTCTGTCTCCGACCTTTCAACATCCTCACGTTCTTTCCCTTTATTATTAGTTAAAATATATAAACAAATAAATTTCCCATAAGTTTATTAATGCTCTCTTCAAATTTCAAAATTTCCATCCGAAAATTTCTGCTAACAAACAAGCGGTGAAGATTATTCAACACATACATTGCTGGGACGAATTGGTATCTTTTTATTTTTTCTAAAGGAACCTACTCCCAAGGAGGGATTGAAGATGCTTTCATACCATTCATTTTCATAACCGGCTGACATGTAATTTATTCATAATCTTAATGCTAATTAGAAAAAAATAGGTTTAATTCATTGATATTCTTTCTTCTACATATTGAACATCTAATAGCGTCTAAGAATATAGCTGTCATAAGCGAAATGTTGATTTCTCATTTATTAGACAAAAAGAAAGACAAGAAATTAACGTTTTGTGAATATATTATATTTTGCAAATAACATGAAAAATGATACTCCTACAAAAAATTAAAAACGTTCTTTTTAGTACGTTTAGCAACCTCTAATTTGGTTCCTAATTGATATCTATACATCTAATAGTTCCTGAGATATAGGTGCCATAAGCAAAACTTTTCGTGAGAGAAACGAGGAATCGACATTTTGTGAATACATTTTGCAAATATCATGAAAACTATTACTCCTACGAAAAAAGATAATAATATCTTTCTTTTTAGTTCGTTTAACAAACCTTAATTTGATTCCTAACTACGATTCATTTATATGATAAAGAACTGTTTAAAAATTGTATGAGCCAGTGACGCGTTGAGATCTCAAATTTTTTTTTTTTTTTCTAACCTCCTATTTTATTTATTTATTTAAACTATTACAATTATATATACAAATTAAATCTAAGAATTACATATATACACTTATTACAATTTATCTTTGTTTGCCTTACGGCATTATAAGATGAGAAAAACATGGTCCGCTGAAGGCGGTTTATACATTTTGTGGCTCTATAGCCGGGGGCTAACAAAGAATGGGGAGGGGCCATTCCGGCTGGTGTTGAGGTGTGGGTGACTTCAGGCTGCAGAGCCAGAAGTCCTTCCCTCGGCGAGGACGTCGACCAAGGGGACCGTGCTTTGCCATCTCCCAGGTCTTGGGGAAGGGGTTATATCTCGGAATAGGGGATTGGCACAGGCTTTCAGCCCATCAAAGAATTTGATGTGCCTACGGCCTATGAATTCCGGCACAGAA
>NW_027105031.1:1889076-1892392 GCF_000696795.3 Halyomorpha halys
CTCTACCTGCGTCAGTGTCCAGGGCTCATCCCCTGGCACGGCCTTCCTTTCTAACTATATATGAATACGCCTTGTCGTGGGCCTTCTGTAAAGAGATATCAGGCTGGAGAAATCGCCTAAGATCAGACAACCCTGACAAGGCTATCTGCCGGGTCATCGTATTGATGGCCGGTTTTAAGCTGTAATCACGCGTGCGCAGGAAGACATTGCGCAGGTTGTTCCGCTGGCCAATCAGAGTGAGGATGTGTTTCGGCGGCTTCCTGATGGCGTTGGGGACTGGTGTGAACTTCGGGATGTTCTTATTGGCTGCCCTCTGGATGGTGGTGGTGATCATCTCCACTGCGGAATCCACCTCATCAGGAGTGCGGTATTGCACTATGGCTGGTAGCGCTTCAGCAACACTCGACCTGTATCCCTTCCAGTCGGCCTCGTGTAAAAGATATTTACTTGCAGGTGGTCTGGAGGGCGTACCGTCGAAGGTGTAGAGAACTGGCCTGTGGTCCGATGGTCCGTAGGGCAGTGCTTGACAGTCCGTGACGGTGTGCATACCTCTGGTCAAGAGAAGGTCGAGTGTTGACGTGCACGAAGGGCGACTCGCGTGCCGGAAAGTATGCACTCCCGGGTGGAAGAGATACAGCCTGGTCTTAGTGATGTAAGTCCCCAGTGGGTTGTTGCTACTGCACAACCAGGCGGTGTGCCGGGCATTAAGGTCCCCTAGGACAACATGTCGGCTAACCGCCTGGGCGTGTTGTAGCAACAGCTTTACTGACGTGAGCCCGGCCCGGGGTCTCCTGTAGACACTGGTGAACGTGTAGCGGTGGAGATCTCAAAGAGCCCTGCTCAACTATTTGAGCCCTCCTCACACGTGGGGAGATAGAGTTGGCTCAGAGATTCTCAGGTTCGATGGTGTGAATATTGTATATCAAAGTATAAATGTGACTAGTGATTATTTTTATTATTATTGTATATTTTTTTCTTTTCATGTACATTTTGTTTTTTATCCTTCTGTTGATATATATTTAGAGAGGGAATTTATTTATTTTTATATATATAATATAAATGTTGAATATAGGTTGTGTTGGCAAGATTATTATTATTAGATCAACGTTTTCAGCGCCACTAGTCGACGTTAGTAAAGAGACGTTTGAAATGGGTTTGCCACTGTTGAAATTATTATCAACATTTTATTTCCCTAGTATATTTGTTTTAAATCTATTTTTATTTGTAAATCATTTAATGTTTCATTATTTTACATTTGTTTTAGTGGCAAACCCATTTGAAACCTCTCACCATATGATCAATTAATGATAATTAACAATGACAAACTAGGTGTTTTTTTTCGTTGTCAAAACAAAACTAAATATTTCTATTAATAATAATTATGAATTTTTTGTTATATATGTCAAGTGTAAATATTGTTGTGTTGACAAATAAAGAACGTGACTAAAGTCAAAGAGTCATCTTTATCGTTACAGCAGGAACACGGAGTAAAAGGTTTTGTGTAGTTTGTTTGTCTTAATATGTAGTCTGTAGCTTTTAGTGCTGCCAATTTCTTGGCTGTAAAGTTCTTCATAGTAGCTATTGTTATTTCCTGTGGTAAATTCCTGTGTTGTGATCTGCTTGCTTCCGTACGTGTATATGTCAACAATGTCTGCCTGAGGCTATACAGTTTCTTCCATGTATTGTTTGAGTTTGGCAAGAATTAATGGATGTGGCCTTAGTTCTATAATCTGTCCGGGTTCAATATTGTCATTGGTGATGTCCTTGTATCCTGTTGCATGTTTTTAATTTTGTACATTGTAGATCTGTCATTTTAAACTGGATGGACAAAATGCCTGCTAGGACGCACTCTTTGCTTACTCTTATTGCCATTAATCTTTATACTTGTTGCAATTTGGAGAGGTTGGTCGGCTTCTTGGGACCTGATGCCCATACAGGTATTGTATACAGCAGTTTCGGGATCACTTCGCCTTCATAGATGGCATTTAGAACCTGGCTCCCTAAGTGAGTCTAGCGTCAATAGTAAAGGCATTTATTATCCTCAGTGATTTATTTACAATCATGTCCGTTTGTTTTTTCCAGTTCAGTCTCCTGTCTAAAGTTAGACCAATATAAATTTAGGAGTACAGTATAATGTTCAAGTTGGGTAATTTCTGTTTTCTGGAGAAAATCATATACTTAGTCTTGTCTGCGTTGAATTATAGTTTATTATATTTGGCCCAATTTTTTAAGATTATAAGTGCTTGGTTGGTCAGAACCTGTAGTTTTGTGGAATGTTTTCTGTTACTAATAGCAGGATGTAAAATTTTACCATCAGGTAAGTGTAATTAAAAAAAATGCGTTGAAAAAGATATTCCATAGTGTTGGAGAAAGGTATGTGCCTTGTGGAATACTAGTCGTGAGGTTTTAATTAAGTTTGTAGCAGTTAGTTCTGATTCATAACAGTTAGGTCTGAAAATTTTATATTTGTTGTTTTAAAAATTACATTATATGTTTTTAATACTGCTTTGTTTAATCGGCCAATCTTCACGTTCACGTTGTGATAAAGAATAGTTTCTACGATTTGGTTTTCAGTTTGAGATGCCGATAATGTGCTATCAATATTAAAGTATTTTTTAAATTGGATTTTGAGATTATTTTCAAAATTTGACCAGTGACCAGATTTGGTTATGTTGTTGGTTCTGTTATACGTATACTGTTTGTATACCTTTTTCAATGTAATTTCAAAGTATATTGAGTTATGGTCCGAAAGGTTTTGGTAATCAAGTATTTTCCAATTCTGTATAAAGCTTGTTGCGTTAGGAAAGCATAGGGTCTATATTGTTTTTTCCCCTTGACACTACAAAAGTAGTCATCCTGGAAGGTTTATTAAGTAGAATCAGGTTACTGGAAATTATGTATGATGTATGAAAATTTGTCCTCTGGGAGTCCTTTGCATCTTGCCAAAATAATGATTGATAGTTAGAGTGGATATATAAAATTATTTGGTAATTATTATATTGTTTTATAACACTATCTATTTTTTTGAAGTCTTTGTCAATGTATATTTTTTTTAGCGGTGGGTCGAAGCACCCAATGATTTAGTGTGTCTGTCCAAGGTCTAAATAGTTATAATGTCTAATTTTTCATCGAAATATGCACAGTAGACGTTCATAGAATATGACAGTTCAAAACTATTTGTAGGACCCAATAATGTCGACCAGTTGGTCCGGGAATTGGTGAAGCCTGAGTTGTTGGATTAGTGTGGAGTAGGATACAGAACCAAATGCCTGTGATGAGATCATGGCTGTGGCAAGGTTCCTGTTTAGGTTGTTTG
>NW_027105031.1:1892442-1893275 GCF_000696795.3 Halyomorpha halys
TCGGCATAGGCTGCTACCACTGCATCCCGATGCTTGATGGCGACTACTGGTGCCGTGAAAACGACGAACAGTAGAGGTCCAAGCACCGAGCCTTGAGGTACTCCGCAGGTGGTGGGGACTGGAGGCGACAGGTCTTCACCAACTCTTACGACGAATGATCGTCCACTCAAGTAGTTTCTGACCAATCGGTATAGGGCGGCGGGAAACTTGAACTCCTCCAGTCTGCGGAGTAGTAGCGGGTGGGACACGCTCTCGAACGCCTGGCTGCAGTCTAAGGAGATGAAGGCGGTCGCATCATTCTTCTTCATCCGCTCTATCGTGTGGGCTTGTAGTTTCACCAGGTGATGTTCACAGGCGACACCTCTTTGGAAACCAGTCTGTTCGGGCGGTATTATGTCGGCTTCTCTGCAGTGCTCCATGAGATGGTGATGTAGGAGCCGCTCGAAGACCTTGCTCATGTGCGAGAGGAGGCTGATCGGGCGATAATGCTCCGGCGAGTCACCTTTCTTCCCAGGCTTGAGTAGTGGCACCACGATCGCATGCTTCCAGGCCGCTGGAAAGTACGAAATCCGTATGCACGAGTTGAAGATGTTCAACAGGAAGGCTTTACCCTTCCTGGGAAGCATCTTCATTAGTACACTAGGGATCCCGTCCTGGCCAGACGACTTGTTGCCTTTAGTGCGGCGCAGTACCGACTCCAGCTGGCCAAATGTGGAGAAGATGGGCTTCTCGACGGGACTCGGCGGGCTTCCAGGTGGTGGTGGAGGAGCGTTGGTCGTCCGCTCAGCATCCCTCGCTGCATAGCTAGAGGCCAGGAAGGCAGCCTGTTCCCC
>NW_027105031.1:1901240-1915195 GCF_000696795.3 Halyomorpha halys
GATTGAAAGGAACAAAGCTGTAGTCCCTGAATAGATATTTGTGAGCTAACAATAGTATATGTATACAAATATTGGTATGTGTATATAACCTATTGCCTAACAACGTCGTGGCAGATTGTAATGTTTATCAATAAATAAAAAATTTGATTAAAAAAAAAATGTGTTCCTAATTTCATCTAGATAGTTATACTTTAATGTAATTTTAAAACGTAATTAATCCATGAATGTGCAAAATTGTAATATATTATTAGTTACTTTAACCATTCAGTTATACTCGTATATATTAGGAATATTTGGTATTTAATAACATCGTTCTATAAATGTACACCGTATTCATCCCTGAGTTATATATACCAGGCATATTTAATATTTAATAACATTGGTCTAAAAATGTACTCATCCCTGAGTTATATATAGTATACTAATCATATTTGATATTTAATAACATTAGTCTATAAATATAATACGTACTCATCCCTGAGTTCTATATAGTATTTTAGGTATATTTGATATCTATAAATTTTTAGAATTGTTGAAAATGTTTTTACGTGAAGGTCACCTTAAGACAGTACCGGTCTTTCAACTTACCAATGAAATTTTCCATATACATTACTCTAATCTTCGGCTTCTTTTGAGGTAGTATAGAAATTAGTAGTTAGCAGGTTATAATATTAGATTTGGTTAAAATCATCGGGAGTTATGAACGTTTAGGTAAACCATTAGCTGGAAACAAAATAATCAAGTATGAAAATTTCTTTCTTATATTTAGGCCTCATTATATTTAAATACCTTTAGTCATTTTTACTTGAAGAAATTAACAATCTTATTCAAAACTATTTGTAAATTTGTCCTCAAAGTTTACTGTAGTACTTGAAACATTACATTGTGTTCTGTAATAAACCTCTCAATCACTTATTTCATAATTAATTATCGATGATAATCTTGAACAGATATCAGAAACAACTAATTGAGAAATCTCCTAAGTGGCCTGTTTCAATTATAAGTTCTCAACTATCATGGAAGTCTACAACTATTTGTGCTTAGTAAAGAGCTCTGAGAGTTGAAGAGAGCTCCGATGTCCTAAACTATCGCACTGTTGCTAAGTTACTAAACATATTCAAGGTACTTGAAGTGGGAGAGTTGTTCGATTGTATATTGTCGGTTTTATGCAATGAAAGAAAATCCAACAGTATTCAGAAGAGCGTATTTTCTACTTCACCTGGACTGGACAATTATTTAGGAATGTAAACCTGAAATATATTTATATTATATTAGAACCTGGAACGGTCTACTAAATGAGTTTCATTTAGTAAAAATAATTAATACCAATAAATATTTCTGTAAAATACATATAAAAGAGTCAATTGTGCATTGTAAAAAAAAATTCAAATTTTTATTCCCGTATAAAAAAAGTATTTAGGAATAAAAAGTCTGTGAACTAATTTTTTATTTGTTAATCGTGAATTATTTTATTTATTTTTTAATGGATAATATAGGCACCTATGATGATATTTTATTTTACTCGCCACTTGACTGGCGTGATCATGTCCTTTTGTGCCCTTGTACAATATCCAATCAAACATGGGTAAATATTACTCTGATTTATTCAGTCAGGGTATGCGGTGACAATCGCGCTAACGAGATCATTTTTGGCTTTTGGACAAAAGTAATCAGGCAGTCTTCATCTCATGAATTTTAAAGCACATTGTTTAACATTTCGGCTCAACTGATTTTTTATTTAAATTTTAAATTAATCAATTAAATTTTAAGTTCCGTAATAATGTTATAAGAAGAGAAGAAAAATGTATAAGCCGAATATACGTAATGAATTAGTAAATTCATAGAACCATGAAATATGAATACTCCAGATTAGGCCGTACGTATGATTTGTAGGCCGTACTAAGTACGTCTTGGGACGCTCCCCATTTAGTCCCTGTTAGCCTTTTCATCAGCTTCAATTTTGATTGTCCTTTCTGAGTTGCTTTATGGATTTATTTTAGCTAGGTCAGCTTAGAGTCCAGCGTGATTCCTAAATAGCTGGCTTTGTCAGTTCTGGTTAGTTTTTTGCCTTTAAAGTATAAATGAACCTTATGTATTTTTGTACTAAGTCTAAAAACTTGAGACACAGTTTTCCGTGGATTAACTGTCATTCCATTTTCTTTCACCCAGTCGTGTAGCGTGACTTTATTTAGAGTTTCTTCTAGACCACCCATACTAGAACTTGTTCCCCAGATAGCTAAGTCATCCGCAAAAAGAAGTGCTTGGACCACAGGGTGATTAATCATTATCCTGTCAACCAGATCATTAATCATTATGTTGAATAAATAAGGACTTAGGACTGAGCCCTGTGGTACACCTTGTTTGGTTTGCCTATAACTGGACACTGAACTACCATAGCGGACCTTAATAAATCTCTGTCCCAGGAAAGATCGAATCCATGAGAGGAGATTGCCACCTATACCCATACCTTTCAACTTAGTAATAGGTTTTTTCCTCCATACGCAGTTGAAAGCAGCTTGGAAGTCAATAAACACTGCAAGTGCATGTTGTCTTCTTTGGAAGCCATCTTTCACTTCCTGAGAGAATCTGATGACCTGCTCAACCGTGTTTCTCGTGTCTTCCTGAAACCCGCCTGTCTGTCTGAAAGAAGTTTTTTTGGCTCAAGATATTCTTGTAGACGCGCTATAACCATTCGTTCAACCAGTTTACAGAGTGTGCTTGTGAGAGAGATAGGCATCTAACCGTTGATATCGTCAGCTGGTTTTCCATTTTTTAAGATGGGTAGTACCTCCGCTTTCTTCTATTGTGCTGGGACATGGCTTTTCCACGTAAAATTTATAAATCTTAAAAGGATATCTTTAGCTTTTTCTCCCAAGTTTTTCAAGAATTCAGGCAATACACCGTCTGGACCAGCACTTTTCCCCATTTTTGGTTTGCTCAGAGCAACTTCCAGTACCAATTTTGAAAAGGGTGAACAGAACAGCTTGCTATTATCTAAATTTAAGCAACCCGAATTCTCTATTAAGTCTTGTTTTTTAATCTTTTCTGGGAGAGTGACATTACTGATCTTGCAATAGTTCTTGCAATACACTTCAGCTATATCCTCCTCAGTAGTAACTAACTTGTTCCCTATTTTAATAAACTCATGTTCTATAATTTTCTCTACGTTTATCCTAGAAATAAAAGCGTGAGCCTTCTTTCCATCCTTCCTGAAGTCCATCTCCTTCAGAAAATTATTATATGTTTGTCTTTTGGAACAGATAACGGCATGTCTTAATTGGGCACTTGTCTTTCTTAGCACCACCATATCCGACCTTAGCCCTGTTCTCTCTGCACGGCAACGAGCTTCCCCATTTCCCTTTTTTAACTTTTCTAGCTCGATATTCCAGTAAGGTTTAAATTTTCGAACTTGTCCACAAGGAATATTTCGGAGGGCACATTTCAATATTAATTTTGTTAGAGTTTGGGCAATTTGATCAACATTTGGGCCCAGAATGTCCTCCTTTATCATGATGTTCGTATCTCTCCTGTAATCTTCCCATCTTGGTCTTTTCAGATTCCAACGAGAAAAACGAGATTCCCTGTGTTCAGTGCGTAATGTTCGACTTTCAGCTTCTACGATTAGGATTTTGTGACCAACTCCACCCGGATGTGAAATGAGATCGTGTTTAATTTTCCGCGTAAGTGATGGATGGCAGAGAACAATGTCAGGGTGCGTCTGGTACTTTATAGGAGAGAAATGTTGGTTGCTTCTGCACATTATCTACGAAATCACATTGTCCCGAATAGATAAAATCTTCAACTACATCACCTGCCTGATTATTCGTTTTGTAACCCCAAATCCATGAGTGCGCATTAACGTGTCCCATCAGTAATGAGTGTTCATCCCAGCTTTCCAAAAGATCTTCAAGAGGCAGCTTGTTTCCCGGTGGGCTATAGATAAAATAGATCTTCCTCATGCATCTCCCATTCCATACTTTGGCACGCATCACCTCAGACTTTTCTGTTGCAGTCATGGTCGTAATTATATCGATTTTAGCGACTAGATGGTTTTTAACATAAACTACCATTCCTGAGGCCACTTGACGTCCACGTGTCAATATTTTCATTTGGTATCCTTTTATACTTATAAAGTCTTTTTCAGTTGAAGCTCCACATTTCTGTAAGTTTATCATGTATTAGACCTCCAGCATTCCAAAAAAATAATTTTGAGCTTGGAGTTTTGATGGCCTTTAGAAAGGCCGTTTGCATTACGGTTGAGTGCCGTAGTTGTCATATTCTGTGGGCTGTTGTGGCGACAGCTACTGCTCATTTAGCGCTATCCAGGGGGCACGTGTATCAATGATACGGACGTGAGCAGCACTACCCCCCATAAACACAAATATGCAATAAGGAACAAACTGAACTTTTATAAAATACTTTCTTTGTTTTGTAGTTCTTTTAATGTTTTTCCCAATCCCAATTTTAGTTGAATTAGGAGAACTTTTGCAGCATATGATTTGTGGCATTTGACTGTTTAATTAACTCGTATATGAAAATCATAACTAAACTGATAATGTCCATTCCGAACCATAACATTGTTCCATCTATTATCGAACCTGTCCACCAGTTGGAATGAATTTCATTTATCCTTATATTCCACTACTTAATATCTAGGGAAGATGAAAAGTTAGAGATTTAAAGAAGGAAAATATTTCTCTATGGTTTGAATTGCCTGCGTTTTTATATAAACAATTTTATATCAATCACAAGTCGAGATTTTATTTTTATTTATTTATTTATTTATTAATATTTACAACTGTATAAAAAAATACAACAAGTAAATTTGATCATAATGACATAATGATATGATACAAGATGTAGAGAAACTACCCAGTAGTAGAACTCTAAAAACAGTTTACAATATAAGGTCACGAGGCCATCTTCTTTCAAGTCGAGATTAAATTAGTATTGGTCTATCGAACTTCCTCTCTTTTTTTAATTCAATTTCTATCAGTATTTTTTTCTTTGTCAAGCTCAGATGCGATTCGATTAAGAAAAACAAACAAAGAACTAAAAAGACTTGAAGAATAACAAGTACTCTTACCAGGAATAAATAAAATGTACCGATTTACAAGAAAATTGCATTTGAGAGAAATAAATGAAAAGGAAAAATAATAACGTAAAAAAAAGAATTAAATGAATTTACTTAAAGTAATTTGACAGACATTCCAATTTATATTCTAAAAAGTAAAAAAAAAAAAAGTGCCTCTTGTCCTATACCTTTAAAATGCTTTAACTACATGTTCTATTAGCAATCTTTAGCCTCAATTATCAGGTCATCTTTGAATTTTGTTGATTATTGGTTGTTTTAAATTAAGATTTTCATAGCATAGTCTTCAATGATAATATTGTCTGATGAGCAATAAGTTGGTGGATCAATTTTCTCTTTCATTACCTATATTATAGTAAGGAGAAAAATTACGATTATGAAAATTTCGAACCCGAGTTTTACACGGAAATAAACGTTTTAAAGGTTTAAGAAATCAATTCTTGCATAGTATTTTGTTTGTATGGGAACAAAAATGTGAAATTGTATATTTGAAATTATCTTATCAGGTTGAAAACAAATGTCACCATATGGATTTGTAATATACTGTTGGAATGCCAAAGTTATTATCTTACTCGTATTATTTAGTATCTAACAATTAACGTCATAGAGGTAAATGAAGAGTCTCGAAAATGAATTTAGAAATAAATGTTTTCGTGTTTTGATAATTGTCATGGCAATCGTAATTTTTTACTTTACTGTGTACGAGAGGATTGATTTCAATGCAAAGTATCGAATGGGGTTTGATCTAGGGTGGTAAGCAAAGTGGTATGATGCGCACACCGTATCATTACACAATAATAAAACATAATTTGTATTCAGACTCTGTAAAATATTTGTTATTATACACTTTCAGGTGAAAAACTCATAGAAATGAACATATTATGTTTTAAATTTAAAACAATCTTCATATTTATATATTTAATCCATAGGTTATACAATCATATGCTTATGTGTGAGCGACTAGTATAGATTTCTCTATTTCTCCTTGTGATTCTCCAGTCATTCTAAGACTTTGCTTCTTCTCTCTCTCCTCCTTTTTTCACTTTTTCCCATTATTCCTGTATTTTTAATCTTGCTTTATATATATTTTACTTAATCTAAATATAGTTTTACTATAATCGTTCTCATAATAAAGATGGATCAGTTCACTTAGACTGAAAATTCGAATAATATATTATAAATGAATTCTATCTACTACCGATTACTACTAAATAGTAATTAGAAAGAGAAGCATAATTATTATTGATTCAGTCAAAATTCTACGCTCTCAATATTCAAATTTAACATATGTAACATGTATTATGGATTGAATGAACACATAATAAGAGGTGTGCGGAATAGATTTTGAATGAGAGAGTACCTTTTTCATTGTTGGACTATTAAAAAATCATAATGAAAAGGAGTGGGGATAAATCTAAGACTAATTTCAGAGAGGGAGTTTCACCTCGTTAAGGAGGCTTTTAATTGCTGTCGTTTTACTTCCCTCTTAATTGATTAGTTTCTTGAAAGATGCCTTTCTATCTCTCACTCTCTTCTGTTCCTTTTGTGCCGCGGCTTTATTGTTTTCCAGCCGTTATTGGTTAATTTGGAGAAATTTGCCTCTTTGAACAATTTGAATGCCTTCCTGTAATGCCGAGGTCGCAACAATAAGCTATAAATCATCTTTCTTGTTCTTACGTATCACTTTTGGGGTTTCAGGGCAAATCATTTCATTTCTCATTTCGTCCGCGTTTTATCTAGGGTTGAAAATATATGAACGGTTTCTAGCATAAATTAAAAAAAAAAAAAAAGCTAGAATCTCCATATATTGCGCTCGTGATTATAAAACCAATACTGTTTTAATAATGCTATTCTAGTTTTAGCAAATTTACTTCACTTGTCAGTCATTATGTAGCTGGGATGGGGTAAATAAGAGAAAGAAAAGTTCCCAGACTCAGAGTTGACTGTTAATCTGGAATTAACTAGTGATTGTCCCCCTTGATAAAATGTCATTAGTTGTTTTATTTTTTCCTTTTTCTGCCCCTTTCATTGGTTAATAATTGTTAAAGAAGTTGAAAGTTATTAACTCATGATTTAAACTTTTAAATTATTTCACTTATTCCACCGGGATCAATCTTATTCTACTCAGATTCGTTTCTAATTCACATTTGATTCTTGAGGAAATTGTGATTCTTCCCAAAATTTTGGAAATTTAATCTGGTTTAATTTAGAATAGGCTGATGTATAATAAAAAAAAATGCATAGTTTTCATGTCTATTTAGAATCAAGATAACTCGAGTACTTGATGAAAAAACTGGGCCGGAACTGATAAGTAAAAAATCACATTAACTGCTACAATATTCGACTTCAGTTTAGCTACATTTCCCTTCCACCCCTACTATGTTTCCATAAACAACTTTTGACTAGTAAGAAAAATATTCAGCCTTACATCGTAATTTAATATCTTTTTATATAATTAAATCAAACGTAAACACAAAAATTAAATTTGTTGAAAATTAATCACTTAAATCAAACATATTTGGTATGCATATCAGGTCATTATGCATGCATAATACATGCATGCATTACATTACCGTCCAGTCATGTATATTAGGCTATAGTGCTTAGCCTAACATAGTTTTTTTTGCTTTGTATTATAATTATGAATATGAAGTACATTTATAGACCAATGTTATTAAATATCAGATATGCCTAGTATATATAACTCAGCCATGAATACGGAGTACATTTATAGGCCAATGTTATTAAATACCAAATATTCCTAATATATACGAGTATAACTGAATGGTTAAAGTAACTAATAATATATTACAATTTTGTACATTCATGGGTTAATTACGTTTTAAAATTACATTAAAGTATAACTATCTAGATGAAATTAGGAACAGATTTTTTTTTTAATCAAATTTTTTATTTATTGATAAACATTACAATCTGCCACGACGTTGTTAGGCAATAGGTTATATACACATACCAATATTTGTATACATATACTATTGTTAGCTCACAAATATCTATTCAGGGACTACAGCTTTGTTCCTTTCAATCCATTATATAAATTAATCTTTTGAAGTTTCGATTGGCAATACTTAGAAGGACGGTCCTAAGCACAATAAACTGTTTCTGTAAAGCCCTTAGAAAGTGCGATGAAATGTGTAATTATGAGGCTTTACAGCGTCAATCTATTACTGAGAAGGAAAAAAATGCTCATCTGGCACGCACACGCGTATAGGCATGCACGAATTCCATGTGCGTGATAAACACCCCTGTCCATCGCCAAGGGGAAAGATTTACAAGATAAATCCAGATGTGTATTAACACGGAGTTAGGAGTTGATTTCGAAATATTTAGAAAACCGAGAAAATACATAGATATTAGAGGAGAATTTACACTGCATTATGTCTTATTCAACGTGGCAGTAATGCCAATATTTAAACGTTCATAATTGCTTTATAAATACTTAGATATTCCCCATTTATATTAGATATAAATATATATTTATATTAGATATAAATAAATACTCAAATATTTCCCAACGGAGTGGAAACATGCTATCGTTGTTCCACTCCTCAAGCCCAGAAAACGAGGAGCGGATCCGGTAGACTACCGGCCCATCAGCGTCCTCAATCATATCTCAAAAATTTATGAGAAGCTAGTCCTCATACACATCCCCAAACACTGCGACACACACGACGTTAATTAAGTTTTAAAATTACATTAAAGTATAACTATCTATAGAACATGAAATTAGGAAAACATTTTTTTTTTAAAATTCAAATTTTTTATTTATTGATAAACATTACAATCTGCAACAACGTTGTTAGGCAATAGGTTATAATGTCAACTGATCACATTCATACAAAAATAAAATAACATAAGAATAAAAATAAATAAATTAAAGAAAAAAAAACATAATCAAACTATGTATATGAAAAAATAAATAAATAAAATAATCACCAGTCCCATTTACACTCTTATATACAATATTTACACTATTGAGATCTCAGTCACTGGTAATGAGCCATTGGAGGCTGAACAAGTGCACTAAAGCCGTACGTCTGGTGCTTTCTTTATAACTTCTTTCTTTATAACTTGCGTGTTCATTCCCTTGTCTCATCCTGATATAATGTATGTGTCTTCACTAGGTGCTGTACTATTTATTCTCTCTCAAGCAGTTGATGAAATATTATTTTTTTCTCTCGATTGTTCTTTATGAAGTAAATTTTCTTTGAAAATATTCAGTTTATTTTTTGAATATTTCAATTTAAAGCATTCTTCAGAGTCTCATGTGTCATGGCCGCAGGTACAGTTCGATATACACTTCGCTCTGTGTTTGTTACTTTGTCATAGTGGTTACAATCTCAAATCTTGCTCTCAAACTTCATGAAACGTGAGTTTATAAACAATTGAACTTTTTTGTACTCTCAAATAGTGGAGGTGTGAAACTATTAACTAAAATTAGCCAGTCATAATAGACAATCGTTTACCAGTGAAAGCGCTAGTAGTCGGTTTTTTTTTTTTCGAACCCTCTAAAACAGAAATAAAAAATGAATTAGTAAGTGCATTACTGTGAAAAAGAAAAGTAATTCATGTTGTGCCTTACCTTTTACTACCTTTGGTATTTTAAGGTTACCTGTTATGTTTGTAGTCGGTAATTCCCCCTAGGGGGTCTTATCTTAATCCTATAATTCATGGTCAAGGTGCTGTGTACTCCAATACTATCTCCGTTAGGTCGTCAGTTCGAATCAAAATACTATAGAATTTTTTTTTTCTCTTCAACAAGGACTTTTAATTTCAGAAATGTTTTATTTAATATTTTTATTTAATTCGGTTTATTTTAGTTTATTTTTTTAGAATAATTTGTTTACGCTTGTAATTTTTTTTTTTTATATCTTCATATGATTTGACCCAAAACAGATATGCGTCTTTTCATTCCAAACTCCTAACCCATTAATTCTTAATCTTTCATCCTTAACAATCCCTGATAATCCTCCGAGGCGTCTGAAAAGAAGATGGCCACGGGACCTTCTAATTTAAATTAATGTTTGAAGTACCACCAATGGGTGGTTCCTTCCCAAGATTTTCAAGTGTATATGAAACATACTACATATTTACCTATTGTATTATTTTGTACAGTTGTAAATTACATTAAATAAATAATTTAAAAAAAAAATATCTTCATATCGTAATGGGTTCGGACAAGAATATGTCTTGTGAAGATTCCGGAGAAGAGGAAGAGACCCCATTTTCTGAAATAAGCGAAACGTATCCCCAATATTTAAAGAGACGTACTCGTCAAAAACGCCACAGAAATACTGCCCCTGGGTCAGCTTGCAATGCACCTTATAAAAAGAAGTATAAAGCGGCTAAATCCAAAAACTCAGTTGAACCAGCTAAAACTCGCAGTAAAACCACTGCAGTTACAAAACCAGAACTGAACACACCTATCCCATCTACCAGCAATAATTCTAATGTTGTCAAAAATTTAACTAGTAACATTCCAGAGTCTCAAGGATTTTTAGATCTAGAGCTACCTCCTATTTTCGTGACCAAAATAGAAAATTTTATATCGTTCGCTCGAGAGATTGTTGAATTGATCGGAGAGCCAAATTTTAGATGCTTCTCACGCGTCAAAGACGTACAGACAAGGATAATTACAAAAACCTGGACAATCATTTGACCGAGAAAAATTATGACTTCTATTGTTATCAATTGAAGCAAGAAAAGGCATACTGAGTGATTTTAAGAGGCATCCATTCAACCACTCCCACCGACACTATCAAAACAGGGTTGGAAGAAAACGGCCACACCGTGAGAAATATATCGGTCGTTTTACACCCAACTGAAAAGTACCCATTACCACTATTCTTTGTTGATTTAGAGCCTGCCCGAAATAATCCTGAAATATTTCAGGTAACAAGATTGGTGTATCCAAGAGTGAAATTTGAACAGCCAAAACAAAGACCGATTATTGTACAGTGCAATAGACTTATTGTCATCATTAGGCCAGGTAAAGAAAGAAAAGAAAAGAAAACATCAGCTCAGGATATCGAATCACAGCATTCTACCGCAAAAACCTTGGATCAATCACGTCAAGACTCAAGCCAGACATACTCCCAGATCATCAACAAGAATCAACATTCTCGACGTCAGGCGCCTCAGACTTCAAGCCCCTGACCTCTCATCCTAAGCCTCAACCTCCACGTCATCATAATCCTCCCCATCACCTACCCTTACGGGTAAAATTGCCGCCACCAAATCCACTCCCAGTTCCATCTCAACAATAACAACCCCCGTGGTAATATCTTATCCCAAGTTTCCACTTCCAATACTTATGCTCTCCTCTCAATAGGATATCCTTGACATATCACCTCCCAGATCTCCTCCTCTCAAACCATTGTTGAATCCCTGAATGACCTTTCATCAGATCATAGTCCACTTATACTTTTTTTATATTCAAGCTTCTGCCTAAGCCACTTCCTCTGCTTCTCCACTCCTTCATTGATTACAGGAAGAGTTGACTGGGACGGATTTAGATATGACTTGGAACAAAAACTACACTTGAACATTCAACTAAAGACAAAACAAGACATCATCCAAGCTATTGAAAAACTCACAGAATTAGTAAGAATAAGTATAAATGACAACACTTATACAACTAGTAAAATGAATAATAATAATAAACAAACTAACCTGCCACAGTATATTCGTATCTTAATAAGGGAAAAACTAAGAGCAAGATCGACCAGATATCCAACTGACAAAACGTATTACACCAATTTGACTAACAAACTTATCAAAATTAAAGCAAAAATTAGAAAATTCAAAATTTACTTAACTTCACTGAAAATCTTACAACTACTGACATATCATTATGTAGAACCAACAAACAGCTGCTGAATTTTAAAGATTTTAACTATCCTCTTCTCACCGAATCCCAAACCTGGACTAGAACTGACGAACAAAAATCGCAAACCTTTCAACAACACCTTTCTAAAACCTTTATTCCGCATCCCGATATCCCAATTCACCTTGAATGTATTGAAGCAGAACTCAATATTCAACTCCAAATGACCCTACCACCTAAAGCATTTCATCCTTCTCAAATATCCAGCATCATTCAGCAATTACCTACCCGCAAAGCTCCTGGACACGACCTAATAACATCCCACATCCTTAAACTTCTTCCTCGAAAAGCCATCCTATTCCTCACCTTCATATAATACACCGTTCTCCGTTCCACATATTTTCTTGACCCATGGAAACTATCTATAATCAAAATGATACCTTATAGAACAGATTCGTTATCTTGGACTACACCTTGACAAACAACTAACCTGGAATCCTCACACAAGACTGAAAAGACAGGAAACTGCACGCAGATTCCGACTATTACATCACTTACTAGACAAACGGTCTAAACTTCCAACTCATTACAAAAGACTGATCTACATGACAATAATAAGACCCATCTGGACATACGGAGTTGAGCTTTGGGGCTCTACTAAACCTGTCATTGCCACGTGGGTCCTTGTAACTTCCCCTCACAATGTGAGGGCGCGTGAGTAAACAGTTTCTTTAAAAGTTTTTAAATCTATTATTTTATACCTTTAAATACCATATATTAAGTTTATCTTTTATTTTAGCCTAAGTTTTTTTAAGTTTTTTAATTTATTTTAACATGACGAATCCAACCGCAATGGTTGTTGATCACCTTACTGAACAAACAAAACAGACATGTCCCAACCCCCCTAGGCGATGTAAGAGACGTCGCATCACGACGATTGCTGATCAAGGCTTTATAAACCCAAAAGATACTGCCCCCGGGTTGATCCTCGACCCCAACCACCAGTAAAACTGGATAATACTTTTGACGGACTCTCTGAGACCAATATTACACACAACACACACACACCCACTACAAGAACCTCAACTAACACAGCTACAAAAGAAGTTAGACCACCATCTACAGTAATTAATCCACCGGTATCGGCGGTACAATTACGGGATGCTTTTAAACAGGCCAACATTATTAATTTCACTATCCGTTCCTCAAAAGAGGAAAACAAAATTTTAACAAATACCAAACAAGACTACGACAAAGTCCTTCGTTATTTAGAAGTCATGGAAAATGTATATTATTATACTTACGCACCACGGGGTACCAAACCTCTTAAAAAATACATCATCAAAGGGTTTGACCTTAATCACCCTTTAGATTCAATCACTGATGCATTCTCGAAACGCCTTCCTGGCTTCCGTCAATTGCATAGAATGCAAAAAACAAATGCCGCCGGGCAAAAAACAGACTTGATGCACATTATCGTCACAACCCCACAACCCTTGATGATATTAAAAAAGTGGGTCCCATAGGCCACATGATATACTCATTTAAAAATATTGCCAGGAATTTGGCCACACTCAAAATTACTGCGGCAGAATAACAATCTGCGTCCGCTACGGGGAAAACCACCCCATAAAGGAATGCCCAAGAAACACCCCACCAAAGTGCATTCATTGTGACGAGGATCATGTATCCTCATATACAAAATGTAAAAAAAGGGCTGACAAGATCAACGTCTTGCAAGCCAAGAGAGAAACCATTAGTCCCTCCACCACAAACACCCAAGAGGTTCCTCAACCTCAACAAAAAAAATCAGACCCCTCGTCTTATGCGGGCAGAATTATATACGGCCCTCCCCCACCAACCATCCAACCACCGTCTTCGGAACCGGCATGGGTTTCCAACTTCATGTCAATGTTCCAGGACATGAAAACCATGTTTACAACATTGATAAGCACACTTAACCTTGTGGTCCAAAACACACACCCAAGGATCAATGGTTAGACATTGCATAATCAA
>NW_027105031.1:1915923-1917346 GCF_000696795.3 Halyomorpha halys
TACCCAACATTACAACACTCAACTCACCACAAGACATAAGTATGGCCATTAACATTCTACAACAAACCATACAAGACGCTGCAAACACATCAATACACCTACGCACACCACCCCAACACATACTCACTCTCATAAAACAACGCAATAACATCAAAAACTGCTGGTACAGGACTCAAGACCAGACCTACAGACCGATCATAAACAGCCTAACAAGACAAATATCATCCCTTATGTCGCAGTGGAAAACGTCCCTATGTCATGAACAACTACGCCGCGCACACTGCGATCCCAAAAACTTCTGGAAACTAATCCGAAGTCATAACACCAAATCGAAATCGGTGAAACTCCATCGAGGCGTTGAGCTCCTCACTCCCGCAGATCAGGCAGACGTTCTATCTGACTACTACCTACAACGTGACAATGCACGCACCGTCTCTGTATACCACCACCAACCCCAGACCGAAAACATATAAAACACCATTTTCTCAACATATAAAGACCTGACTGCAACAATGAGGAAAACAAGTCCACAGGGAAGGACAACAAATCGTATGTTCTACTGAAACAGCTTCCCAGAAAAGCTCAAATGTTTCTCCTTAACATATATAACTCCTGCTCTCTCGTCAGATATTTTCTAACGGAGTTGAAACATGCTATCGTTGTTCCACTCCTCAAGCCCAGAAAACGAGGAGCGGATCCGGTAGATTACCGGCCCATCAGTCTCCTCAATGATATCTCAAAAGACACACACGACGTCATCCCCCCGGAACAAACCGGGTTCTCCCGTGGTGTGAGCTGCTACCACAATGTGGCCAAGCTGCAAAGCGATGCAGCAAACAACCTAAATAGGAACCTTGCCACAGCCATGATCTCACTAGACTGTACACAGGCATTTGGTTCTGTATCCCACTCCACACTACTCCAACAACTCAGGCTTCACCAATTCCCGGACCTACTGGTCGACATTATTGGGTCCTACATCAGTGACCGGACTCAGTCCGGGTCAAAACTGAAATCTCCACTCCCACGCCCGTCACTTGTGGTGTCCCTCAGGATTCGGTCCTTGCGCCAGTTTTATTTAATATATACACTGCCCACATAGTCGGGACTAAATTTGACAATGCTCAAATATCTACTTATGCTGATGATATAGCCACATACTCGGAAAGCATGAATACTCGCCGCAGCTGCCCAACTCATTGCTAACAAACTACGAGACATAAAAATTCATATCAATCCACAAAAAACATACGATATTACTTTCTCATACAAGAAAACTCCTAACCGAGCCTAAACTCAACGAACAGACAATACAAACCAAGAAACATCTCACTTACCTAGGCATTAAACTAGAAACACATCTATCTTTTACTGGACACATACAGAACAGAATACAAATCGTCAAGTCAACATCATACCAACT
>NW_027105031.1:1920858-1928756 GCF_000696795.3 Halyomorpha halys
AATTTTTTCCTTGAAATTGAACTACCCAACACAAATTAGGCAATGAATTCTATCGCGTGGTACTAACAAAGAACGTAACGAAAATATTTGAAGAAACAGATTGTATATTTAAGTGTTTAACGCAGGACCACATTTGTATGGCTAATAATAGTAATAAATATTTCATATATATGTAGTTAAAATCTGTATAAACCCTCATATGGATGAAGAAATATTTTATAAATAAAATAACCACAACAAATAAACAAATAAAAATATTTTATGTTTTGTTACACCTATGCCAAAAATGAAATTTTTTATAACCTCACGTACTTTTATTTTTCTAAATGATTCATTTGAAGTACAAGTGGATATTTATCCTTAATTGAAAGTTAAGCATCCCATCTTTAGTTCTTATTATTTGGCTTAGTTCGTGGCTCCATAGGGTGAGAGTAAATATTGTATGTAGACATAGATGTGCTTAATTAAAATTTTTTTTCTAAATAATTTGTTTAATTTTTCAGTATTTAATTTATTTATTTATATTTTGGTTTCTTTTAATTATTATTATTTATTTCATATACTGATTTTATTTTTCTTCTAATTAGTGATTAAATGTTTTAGGAATGGTAATAAATAACACTAGTAAACTAATAGACTTACTTAACTGTGGCAGATCTTGTCATTTAACAATAGAACAGCAAAAACAGTTTATGTCTCTATCATAATTCATCTACATTAATTATAATTTTTTAATAGTGGTAAACAATTTAAATAAATACAAATATCATATGGATGAATGGAAACTGACTCCTGGGCCCAAAGTGAAACCTATATTTTAAATTTTACGGCATATTTTATTTACTCATCTTGTAATTGAGAACTTTATTTAGATTAATATTTCATGTTGATGGGTTGGAAAGAATTTATTATACGCAACATTCAGGATTACGGCGCTGACTAATACAATACTCGCATAGCTGGAAAGTCCTGTTGGCTTCTCTTAATTAGGGGCAAGTGGTTTAAATTCTTACTGTATGATATTATTCCTGTTTCATAACTTATTATTCAATTTAAATCCTTCCCTAATGTAGATGGAAAAAAGACTGGTATTAAAGTTCCATCACATCACCTCCCCGTCGAACCGGTAGTAGTAAAACAGTAATTCTTAATCAAGTACTGAAACCAAGATCCTTCCGTTTTGTTAAAACTTTTTTTTTTAATCAATACGTTCACACTACTAAACCTTTTACTTTCCTGTTATGATATATGCTATGTAATATAGGCAAGTATTTCGATCTCCCTTGAGTCCAAATTAGTCCTGAAATGGTCTGTTCGTTTATGAATGTGAATAACCTGAAAATGAAAAGACGTAGAAAACTCACATTATTTAAGGTAGATTGGTATATACCAGAGATATTACCGAAAGCACTGCTGCCCACACAACATTATACCTCCGGAACAAACCGGGTTTTCGTGTGGTGTGAGTTATTACCACAAAATAGTCAAACCGAAAGCGATGCAGCAACTAACCTCAATAAGAACCTTGCCACAACCATGATATCATCAAATTGTACACAGACATAATTGGATCATATATGAATCATATATATATAGACCGGCTCAAAATTGAAATCTACATACCTAGGCATGAAACTCGAATCTCACCTCTCATTCTCAGCACACATACAACACAAAATTTAGATTGTTAAACCAATATCATACGAACTAAAACACCTCATATATTCACCAGGGCTGTCACTCAGACTCAAACTACACATATACAAAGCAATATTCAGACCATTATTACTACACGGTACACAACTACTACACATTTATACCCAACAGCCCTGAAGTTACTCCAGCAGTATCAAAATATTATGTTACAGAAGATATGAAGGAGTACTACACTTGAAAGACGTAACATGACTCACATTACAAACTACAACTGAAAACAGTACAACACATCACACGGGGACACATTCAGTTTGTTGACAGCCTCACTGCTTCCTTCAATCCACTATTCCGGACAGTTACTCCATTCCCATTTCTGCAAGGTGGTAGGGTAGGGTAGGAAGAGCCCCTAAACCGTATCAACACCACCCTACCTTATGTCCTTTCTTCTCTTGTAACTCTTTTTTTTACTTCTATCATATATCATATCATATTATTTATAATATTTCTTCTTCAATTATTGTTTGTTTTTAGTTCCAAAAACGGTGGCCCCTCACCACTAAACATTTAGGTACAATTCTCATAGAATGAACATATCAAAATCTAGTAGTATTTCATATAAGTATTTCACTTATATACTTAGATACCTACAAGTATCAGCGGCAGAAAAAAAAGGTTGTTTTTAATTTGATTTATATTTCATTAACGTAATGCAATTTATTAATTCATGTATTATTTCTGTTTTAGAGGGATCAGAAACAATAGAGATATAGCTGTTTCGCTAAAATCGTCTTAGAGAAAGGGCCACTTTACATAATTAATTTTCCACTTTTTTACTATCACTTCCAAAATGACTGTAACAATTTTCATTAAATTCGTCATATAAATGTACATTTAAGTGGTTTTTAATATTCACTTTGTCTTATCATCATTGATGAAACATACGTAAATAGTTTGACGAGGCTAAAATACCGTATTAAAAACGCAATGTATTGAAACACTTTTAATTATTTTTATTTGAAATACTTTTAATTCTTTTTATTTGAAATAATTAACCATCTCTCATTGTTTTCTGTATTTTAACATTGGATAGCTGTATTAGAAACATTGGATACATTTGAAAGAATTAGTGCCTATAAGAATAAAATAGAAAAGAATTTGATAATTAAATAACCAATTGTGATAATAATCAAAGTTTACTGATATATTTTACTCAATATATTTATGTATATATTAATTGGAAGTATACCAATTCTGAATAATGTAGAAACTGCTACTTTGAAACGTCCAAAGATTTTTTTAATCAAAATGTAGAATGATAATTGAAACTTGTGTGATGTCCATATCAGATATTCCTTCATAATCATTTTGCCGTCTCCTGGAATTAAATAAAAATCTGTTGGTAACAAATCTTTATATTTATGACATTCAGAACTTTGTTTTAGTCATTGTTAATAATAAGAATAAAAGGTGTAAAAAACAAAACAAATATGTATCTAATATCGTGATTATATGCAGAGTTTGAAGGATTTTACGGTAGCTTTTTCGATAAAATCATCTCACAGAAAGTGCCACTTAAAATAATTACACTGCTTATTTCACTGCAATTTATACACCTTAAGATATATATCATTAATAAACTGGAATTGACATGATTTCTAATTACCCGGTGAAAGATATTGATGGTACTACCAGATTATCTAAAATACAAACATGTTTTAGGTTTTTGAAAGGAATATGGTCCGGGTGCGGTCAAAAAAACTCAAATAGTAGAATTATACTATTTTATTGAGCCAACGTTTCGCCCCACGTTGCAGGGCTTCGTCAGGGCTAAAAAAGATACAAACACATAGTTACAAAAGGAAGGTTTTTCATCGAAAAACATTTTTTTGGACCAGCTGAAATAGGTACAAAATGTTGTTGGTTATGCCTTCTTTACGAGACCCTGGCGACGTATCTTAAAGATATCCCTTTTATAAAAAATAAATAAATTAAATACTTTCTGAAATATTTAATGATTGATGTATGCGATATTTGGATTGAACAGGCGAATTATTGTTTATGTTTTGGGATGTTATGAGAACGATTCTCTTCTTCTCAAGGGAATAGAGATAGTATTATTATTTTGTTAATTATTAAAATCTTTTAAATACTTAAAGTTTCGATATAAGACCAATAATCGATAGTTTAATCCTTGTCTAAAATGTGTTGCAATTGTTGTACAAATTTCTTACAGGAAATCTTGTGCGCATTCGAAAACTAATTAAGTTCATAATATATGCAGATAGAGATTCAAGGATAGGGAACAAAATTAACAGTTTTTTTTTATTGCCTGTTAATTTAGTTTAAAGTCTATTGTTCTTGTTGTTTATATCCTATAAAAATGACAAAAAAGTGATACCAAATTCCATTAAAATAATGTAAAAACGATAGAAATTACTAAGGGGGAACCTTTCTATGAAATCTATAAAAATGAAGATTTATTAATTATTTTTTTTACCAAATGCTGCTTATATAAAGCAAAGCAAAGAGAAAAATGACTTGAAAAAAATCGGTTTATATTAACTGACTTTCAACGAGCATAATAGGAATATAAAATGATCAGTATGTGTTTTTAGACAGACAAATATATTTTTATATTTTCATATTGAGCATTATGTAAATTTTACAGGAGAAATCTATACTAAACTTTATGATATTTAAATTGAGTATTAGGATTCACCTAGTATCATACTTGACAATAATTTATGCTTTATTCAGAAGTATAAATTTAATGGAGTACCATAGGCAGGAGCTGGAAGGGAATTACAAATAGAGGGGAATGCTAAATCGCTGTTGGTATTCGGTGGTAGGGGAGAGGTTTCCGTCAAACAGGCCGTTTATAAATATAGACCAGACGTGAGATGGAAAGAGGAGACTGGGTGGGGCAAGAATGACGTCACGTTGCCGGGGAGACGGGGCGCTGCTGACGTCATCCCCGCGCCCCTCCACCACCGCCACCATCGATAGCGCCCCGGTGTCATTAATAAGGGGTAGGTTAAAGGCAGCAGGTGTTTCATCTCTCCGCTCCCTCTCGCCCCCTTCGCCTCTCTCTTAGCTATTAATTACCCGTTAAAAGAAAAAATGCTTGTTGTCACAAAAAAGTTTATACTTACTGTAAATCACCTTAATTTCAACATGACCTGATATAGTCTTCTTATTTAGTACTAAAAAAATGCTCATATTTCGGACGAGACTGAATTCTATTTTTAGTTTTGCTAAATTCTTAGTGAAATAAACCTTTAAACGTCCATTATTCTCTATCAGTCTAGGTTTCATTAATTAAGTTCATCTGACAGCCTGGTCGTATTAAACCAAGTGGGGCAAAATGTGAGTCCTCTAGATAAGAGCTTTTATTTAGTGAAGAACTTTGAATTATCAACAAACATTAACAATATAATAGTTAAATCAGTATTGTAGTTCAAATATAAAAACGATACAAGGATAAAAAACTGAACTATTTTATCATGAAGTATCAAAAATTCGAAATTTAAAAATGAAGAAATGAGGCGTTAAGTGTACTTACTCAATCAACCAGTAGTAACGTATCAAAGAAGACTTATAAGTAGAGGGTAAAAACATAATCAAATCGTAAGAACAACAAATAAACAACTCATGAGTGATATTTTCGAATCCTATCCACCTTTAGTTTGTGCTGGTTTCGATCTTATTATCTTTCTTTTATTCTGTTTATAGATTTTTAATAGTCAAAGTATTTACTAATTGTTTTTCTATTTTTTCTCTCATTTTTTTAATTATGGCTGCAAATGGGATCGTCATACAAGCGGTCGTGAACCTGGAAGCTTTTAATCAAAATGGGGTCGAGAATGCACCTCCCATGGCGGTGAATCCTCCACCCCCGGAGCTTGCTCCACTACCGGAAGTCTCTCTTGCGGAAGTCCACGCCACAACTCTAGAATGGATAAAAGTACGTACGGCAACCGCCCAAGACTTGAGGAAGGCCGTTTCTAACTTCGAACGGTTTACCGGCGAAATGGGAAAACTAAGCCGCTTCATAAAAGGGGTGACCGACTTATAAGCCGAATTGAAGAAAAGTCTATCGAAAATCTACTCGATAGAGAAGATGCAGAGACATTAAAAGCTGGGGTCGTCTGCTGAGTAAAGAGAACCATCCTTAATTAGAATTAGGCGGACGAAAAGATCCCCTAGAGTGCTATCAAAGAAAGATTAAAGAAGACGTTTGGTGGAGGACGGCCGGCCCCAAAGGATAACATATTTATGATGATCAGAGAGACTAAAAAACCAAAACAGTCAAGTGGACAAAATGCCGCGGAACTCTTGGCACGCTACAACAGAATCGCAAATAAACGCCGCGAGATGATGGAAACAATCCAGGTATAGGGTCGAATGAAATTCCTATCTATGTCACAACCTTGCGTCAGAGATTACAAGGTCTGCAAAGCACTAGAAGATGTATCTATGGCCGGACATACCCATCATCTATATGTACGTAATGCACTGGTTTGGAAGAAGATTCAGCGTCTTTGGCGGACGGAACAGATTGGGATCGACCGGATGTTCATACGCTGTATGATGATGGTGGAGAATCTTTGTGACGTGGAGCGCCAATGAGTGGTGACACTCGCATATCACCAGGGAAAGACAAACCATAGAGGACTGAACGAAACATTACAGGCATTATGCCGTCGATACTTCTGGTGGGATATAAATTTTACTATTCAAGAAACCATTGGTAGCTGTGACGTATGCCTGAGTGCAAAATACGATATATACCCACCACAAGCGACACAGGAAGACGCCCACTACAGAGTACCGCTCAGTGATCGAGTGATCTTCAGGGGGATTCGATTACATGGAAGGGATACAAGTGGGACACAGTGATCGACGTATTTAGCAAATTAGCAATGGCGTATCCAGTGAAAGAGAGGTCGGCAGAAGCAGTGTTAAGAGCCCTACGAACATGGTTGCAGTTTTACGGCGGACCAAATAGAATCTCATCAGACAGTAGAAGGGAGTTTTACAATGAAGAAATGAAAGTCTTGGAGGTAGTGTGTCACCTTAACACCCCGGGACATCCAAAGGGGCAAGGAGGGATTAAAAGGCTCTATAGCACTCTCATTGACCACTTGCGGGTGGTATCAGTCGGAAAAGGGTTAGAGCCGAATGAAGCGATAAAACGAGCAATCGTGGCATACAATCATTCCATACACTCGTTCACCGGGTTTTCACCATTCGAGATTGTTTTTGGGCTGCGGGGACGTGGGAATTACCGAAATACAGCGATGGAGGAGAGCAATATCACCGTTAATTTTATGGCACAGAGAAATATGTGAGCAAAAGTCAGAAACAAAATTGTGAAGGAGAAACGCAGAAGAGTGGCACGACACAACATCAGTGTCTGTGATTTGATGGGCCAGCTTTAAATCGGGACGGTGGTGTACCGGAAAGTGGGAACTAAAAGGGGGAAAGAGCTGCAGAAGAACGAAGGCCCATTCAGAGTGGTCACCATTAGAGAGCATAACGTTGTCACCATAGAAAGTGTAAAAGCACCTTGAAAGCGCAGAACGGTTCATATAGGACAGTCAAAGCTTTCTGCAAAGGTGGTGGGGCAAAGAGCCCTTACCTCCCTTTCGTAGGATAATATTGTAAACTTTTTTTTTCTGTTTATTTTAGGGACCTAATAACAAGTTGTGATTGTAAATATAGATTCCTCTGAAATTGTATTTTTTTTGTTTTACATACTTTGTTTTAGAGCTGTTTTTTTTTTAATCATTGTTATTGTTTTTTTATTGTATTTGTATATATCACTTTTATTGTATTGTAATTGGAGAATTGTTCGCAAATTGGGGGGGGGGATTTACAGTCTGTTGTAACTTTAATTGTTATCACTTTGAATGTAGCGATTTGAATACAGAGCCGAATTGGACTCAATAAAGATCAGTCTTTGAGTAACAACCGAATTGGTCATTTATCTCTCCCCTTTCTCTTTTGTAGTCTTTGTTAACTTGTATGTATTATACATATACATATGTATATATATATATAACTTACGATTAGACTGAAAGTATCACTTAAAATAAAAAAGGGTTTGGGCAGAGTGACAACACACGGCTACTGAACAACTAACTTTATTATTAGATTTCTCTGGTATATATAGACACAGGTTGTTGACAAACTTAAATACTCTTAATTCTACTAATAAAAAGTTTATATTATTGTTTATA
>NW_027105031.1:1928806-1931740 GCF_000696795.3 Halyomorpha halys
TAGTGTATAAGATAAGAAGTGTAGAGGATAGGTACTATTATCAAACAACCATTATAATAACAGCTGATAACCTATGTGGAAAGTAAAAATAAACGACAGTATTATTCAAGCATTCAGAGTGTTCAGTTCGTTTTTACTGCAAGTGGTGCCGAAACTTGGGGAAATTAAGTAAGTTGTGTTAGTGCTTGAACATAAGATATTTTAAGAAGTCCAAAATCTCAAGACTGATACTGTATATTGAAAGATAGGTGAGATTAGTTATAGGTTATTGCTTAGATACGGTTATCAAGTTTTGGTTAGATACTATAGCGCCATTTATTTAATCTCAAGTCACAACCATGACAGAGCAGATTGAACCTATTGAGCAGGCTAGTGGAAAGAACACCAATCCACCTACTGGCAATCCACCGATCACTCAGTTGGTCAATAACAATTCTGAGTTAATACAACTAGAAAGGGCGAGAGTGAAGACGGCTACCGCCACGTACTTAAAAAATGTTGTCTCAGAGTTAGATTCGGTGGGTAGCTTCGGTATATATCTTAGTAGAGTTTTTACTAAACCGAACTGGTGATCCTAAACTTTTGATGGGATTCTTTATCAATAAAGTAAGTATCGCATCAATAATTTAATAATTGGTTTAAGAAAATAAAAATATTTACAGTGGAATTAAAAAAGCCATTTCCATTTGTTACAAAAACCCAACATTCAATTTTGATAAGCTTTGTTCAGTACCAGTATAGCAGTTGAGAGGGAAGCGCGGGGAACTTCCGGAGTCCTGTTTTTTCTTGAAGCTTGGCTTGGAGTTCCCCAGGCTGAATATCAATATTGAAACCAGAAATGAATGTGTTTTATTATTAAGATGTTATTTTACTTTTAGTTTAAATTTAATTTCTATTTATTATTTAGGTGTTAATTCATGTATCTGTATAGATATTCTGTGATGTGTTCTTGTATCCTTATAGGCAATGTCTGAATATGTAAGACGGAATTTAATACTCCATAATAAAAAAAAAAAACTTAAGCTTTGAAGTTTTGTAGAGAAGTAACTAAGAAGAATTTTAACGAAATACCTCCATTCCTATATTTAAACTTTTAAAATCTTTTAATTTGTTTTAAATCGATAATTCATTGATGGAAACGATATAGATATGCAAATGTAGTTGGAAAAGTAGAAGGTGAATACATAAGTACTTTATACTTTGTAGACCTACTAAAAACTACGATCAATATTAGTTTTTTTTTCAGTAAGCCCTTGCGATGGGATGCAGGGGTCTTAGTTTAAGTCCGTTAAATTGGCTTCTATATCACAGCATTAAAACAGTAATTGTGTGCAGTTTATACATAATCCCCTTTTTTATTCGCCCTTAGCAAATACCTTCTCGACTAAAATAACACTACAGCAAAGAACCTGAGTTTTCCTTTAGGTGAAACTCATAAAACCCCATGAACATGTTGATTATAGTTATAAACTTTTGATTCTCATTAAATTCTGTAAGTTGTAACTGTCCTGATTAAAATATATATAGATATTTTTTTTTAGCCGTTTTTATCTTTTATTTCTGAACAATGATTAAACAATGTACTTATAGTCTTATACTACTCAAATGTATATTAAGGTTTGTTGATCATTAATACGATTTATATGGTTATTGGTTTGATTTAATCTACTCTAAAGAACAAAGATTTTGTTGAAAGTGCCATGTCGACATCATTTTCCCAAGTGGAAATATAATGTAATGCGGGTTTTATGCGGGATGTTTTATCTTTTTCCCTGTTTTCAGGATCCAGTGGATAAAACGGTTAGATAAATGTCAATTTCATTCGAGAATAGAATAAAAATAAAGTTGATCAAACTCAGTAAGGAGACGCTATGCACTCCTCTCGTTAGCACCAACAATTTTTACATTGTTAAATGAAAAAATAACTGAGGACAAAACAGCATTTTGTGGTAAACTACTGGTGAGATTAACAGGTTTTCATCTCTTATTTCCTATTTTTAATCTTTTACGGCGAAACGAATAGGATGAAATTGTGTTAAGTGGTTGTCCATAACATACTCATTAGTATCTTTGTAAGTATTTTTGAGCAAACAGTTCAATCAATTTTCACATTTTATGACACAAATTATTCGATGATATTCCATAATTATTTGAAAAAAAAACTTGAGCTCATCGTACTGAAATATTATTGTTTAGAGTTAAATCTATTCGTTTATTATTTTTTTTAAAACTGTACAAGTTTAAGTGTGATGTCTGCAGTTACATAGTAATATTTCCGGAGTACTTTGAAACAATTAGAGCTCTAAATACTGAAAAAATCTTTTTACCGTTACAGTTATGATGGTTTAGGAATTATTTTTAACTATGAATATAATTCCTTAGGATATTCCAGATCAATAAACTCTGACAGAGCTATCTATGACAAATGGCATCGAATGCCTTCTGATAATCCATCGAACTTAATTTTTTGTTGAATCTTTTTACGACTTTATCAAGGATAGTTCAGTACACGTTTGAGCTTAAAATCCTTCTTAGGTTGTTTTATATAATGAGAAGAGACATCAAGAGTCACTTCTCTTTGCTGGCTTGGTGGAAATAATACATAACTTTTTCAAGGATCAGGAAAGTACCGGACGTTTATTCAACTGATGTCGGATTCATTGAGGGCTTAAAATTTAGAGGAATGAACAATTCACGGAAATGTGCTTTTACTTCTAAGGTGGTTAGAGGTTATAACACTGAAACTGTTTATATTTATAGGTTATTTATTTCTTTTTGTCTAATACTGAAATTTTTTTTTTTTAATTATTTATTTATTGTAATTTACAGCTTTACAAAATAATACAATAAGTAAATATGTAGTATGTTTCATATACACTTGAAAATCTTGGGAAGGAACCACCCATTGGTGGTACTTCAAACATTAATTTAAAC